>NC_069109.1:3651467-3738967 GCF_947172395.1 Bicyclus anynana
TTACTTAGCTGAAAGGCAACACGAGTGGAGAAAGAGAGTATTAGTTAACTGTAAAAAGATCCCTTAACCTTGCTACTAGCGGTTACCAGCCCGCGATTTCACTCTTGGCTGCCTTACTGCCGTACGCTAGTTTAATCTTGGTTTACATCTGATAGTATCAGCGCTATACTTGATCAAGTGTAATTAAAGGGTAGACCTGTAGTTGTAAATTAAATGGTCGTTCCAGTAATGATTGAATCGATTCGGTGATGATTGATAGTGTTACTTTGTGTATCTGCCATCCTTGACACATTAAGCTTAGAATCTGCTCTTAGACTACGGCTTCCCCGATATCAGAAGTGGAATATAGTCGATGCCTGATATATACATATAACAAAACAATACCTAAACATACATATGTCGAGTTGTGTGTTTAGGAACTTTAAAACCTGTATAGGTGTGGCGAACGAACTCTTTCGTTCGCCCACTTTAGGTTAGGCCATCTACATCTTCATCTACATTCACATTCCAGATTCATTTCATATTTAGAATTCCCTCGACCGCGCATGCGTGGATATATTGTTTCGCCCATCCATTACATCTTAACCAGTCCTCCATTCCACACTGCTTCATCTATTTGTTAACCTTTTATTTTATACCCATTTACAATATTATTATAATCAGTTCAGTGAATAAATATACCTACATCTACATCGTCGTCTTTATATCTATATACCAATATCAAACCTCAACGGCGATATTGGTGACCCCGACGTGATAATATTAAAACCTCAACGGCGATATTGGTGACCACCGAAGATGGAACACGCAACGCAACAAAAGAAAAATCGTAACATAGCAACCGTTTGTGTCAGAAAAAATATATTCAAGACTTCAATACAGTGAAAAAATGATGCTGAAAACACAAGAAATGTTCAAATTCAATCAAGAAAAATCGTCCATAAATGTTGCGCCCCAGCGCTGATTCAGGATCCGGTGCACTTCGACGCCGTCCACGCGTCGCTGCGCCGCCCTCACTCGCCGTTTGCCCTTGTTGCGCGGCAACCCAGCGCTGGTGACATGGCGCCTGGCCTGCCTCGCCGCCTCTACCCAACTCGTGCAGCGCCCCAGTGCTGATTTTTTTTTGGCACACGGCGCGTTCCGGCGCCGACCACGCGCCGCCGCGCCTGCTGCCCCCTTGCCGTCTGCTCATTATGCGCGGCACTGCAGCACTGGTGTCTTGGCGCACTGCGCACTATCCGCGCCACTGGCTCGCGCATACCGCTGCCAGGCGCGCTGTCTCCGCGTCGCTTGCTCACGCGCGACGCCCAACTGCACATCAGATGTCATGGCCCTGCGCGCAGGGTGCGCCGCCTGGCTCGCGCACATCGCTGCCCGGGGCACTCTCCGCGCCGCCACGCTGACATCATGCCGCCCGGTGCGCTCATCACGCCGCCCGGCGCGCTCTACGCTGCTCGTCGACTCCACGCCTTTAAAGCCGTGGCTGGACGAGTCCTGCTCTTCTAGTGCATTTACTATTTCTTTTATTTTATATATTTTTTTTTTCTCTCCGTAGGGCGGTGGTGTGGCGAACGAACTCTTTCGTTCGCCCACTTTAGGTTAGGCCATCTACATTCACATTCCAGATTCATTTCATATTTAGAATTCCCTCGAACGCGCATGCGTGGATATGTTGTTTCGCCCATCCATTACATCTTCACCGTTTCTCCATTCCACATCACCTCATCTATTTGATAGTACTTTTATTTTATATCCTTTTACAATTATTATTATCAGTGAAATAATAAATATAGGTTACCTACCAATACAATCGCCTTATATCAATATACTAATATCAAATCTCCATGGCGATATTGGTGAAAGAATAAATATACATCAATACAATCGTCTTCTTCATATCTATATATTAATATTCAACCTCAACGGCGATATACTTATGTATTTTTACAATGGAATTAAACACAAGATTGTGCATGTATGCGCTAAGTTTTGACGGCCTCCGTGGCGCAGTGGTTTGCGCGATGGATTTACAAGACGGAGGTCCTGGGTTCGATCACTGGCTGGGCCGATTGAGATTTTCTTAATTGGTTCAGGTCTGGCTGGTGGGAGGCTTCTGCCGTGGCTAGTTACCACCCTACCGCCAAGCGATTTAGCGTTCCGGTACGATGCCGTGTAGAAACCGAAAGCAGTGTGGATTTTTATCCTCCTCCTAACAAGTTAGTCCGCTTCCATCTTAGATTGCATCATCACTTACCATCAGGTGAGATTGTAGTCAAGGGCTAACTTGTAAAGAATAAAAAAAAAAGTGGAGTACCTACCTAGCTAAATTTGGCTCACTTTTTGCGGTGGTTTTGTAGGTACGTGATACACGGAGAGCTGTGATAGTCCAGTGGATATGACATATGTGGAGGGTGTGGGTTCGAATCCAGTCCGGGGCATGCACCTCCAACTTTTCAGTTGTGTGCATTTTAAGATATTAAACATCACGTATCGCAAACGGTGAAGGAAAAACAATCGTGAGGAAACCTGTATACCAGAGAATTATCTTAATTCTCTGCGTGTGTGAAGTCTGCCAATCCTTATTGAGCCAGCTTTGTGAACTATTGGCTTCATCCCTCTCATTCTGAGAGAAGCTCAGCAGTGAGCCGAATATGGGTTAGTAATGATAATGATGATTGTAGGCACTTAACATGTCTATATTATAAAATATCGTTGCTGGTGCGTATGTTATGTTACGGTCTAACTGTTTAGATAAGACCAATGGGGATGATGACTAGGTTTGAATATATTGGTTCTTATGATACATTCGCGTAAATATGGTCAATGTTAACTAATTTATACATAAAAAGCAAAGATTGACTGGATATTTACAAAATAAATAAGATTATAAAATTTCAAAATCTATTAAAAATATTTTATCGTAATTAGATGAACATTCATACAGTTTTAGCTTCCTTACATTAAATGTGACATTTTATAATATATGAATTATAAACATAAACGCAGAAATAACAAAGATATTAGTAATTTTGTTTAAACGCCCATACAAATCTAACAATCATTAATTGCCTACGACGTCATAAGTTCGTATCATTTTGTATGGGGCGTTTTTCAGGGATCCGCGGCAGCGCCGCAAATCTGCCTCTTTAAATCCCTGTAGCTCCCAAAGTAATGATCGCAGTTACCCTGTTACTTTTACAAAATTGCTTTACTATTAGCATACTCCTAATTTATATACAATTTAAAAAACTGTCATCATCCCTATTGTAATTAACTAGTAACAGTTGGTCCAGTCACCAGTGTCATCACTGGTAACACGCACTGTTCGAAGACTTTCGTCTTTAGGCACTAAGAAATTTTGGCCAAATCACATAGATCTTTTTTAGTTCGGGGAAATTCACCCCTTGAAAAGGTAACAGTCAGACATACTTTAGCATTTATAATATTTGTATATATTTGCTAACTATGGGCCTTATTGGGTGGGTGGGTTCGAATCCGGTCCGTGGCATGCACCTCCAACTTTTCAGCTGTGTGCATTTTAAGAAATTAATTATCACGTGTCTCACACGGTGAAGGAAAACATCGTGAGGAAACCATACCAGAGAATTATCTTAATTCTCTGCGTGTGTGAAGTCTGCCAATCCGCATTGGGCCAGCGTGGTGGACTATTGGCCTAACCCCTCTCAGCTCTCGAGCTCAGCAGTGAGCCGAATATGGGTTGATGATGACGATATTCTCCTTTGAATTTTGATATACCTTCTTGGCACGTGTTACCGTCGGTATTATAAACGGTATAATTATTTTTTTTACCGCACTCGTGCGTCTAATTATGTTACGGTCTAACTGTTTAGATAAGCCCAATTATTGTAATTACCAAGTAACAGTTGGTACAGCGATTAGTCTATGCGGATTCAGAGATTCATTAAAATTCAGAGGGCCTAGTGGCAGTTTGATACTGTGACTATCGCGGTAACGTAAACGCGAACTTCTAAGGAATTGAAACAGCGCCATCTAGTGGCACTACTGCACAACTGTTTCAATTCCATATAAATTCACGTTTACGTCAACGTGATAGTCACAGTATGAAAATATTGAAAACTCCCACTAGGCTCACAGGCTCTTTTTTTATTCTTTACAAATTAGCCCTTGACTACAATCTCACCTGATGGTAAGTGATGATGCAGTCTAAGATGGAAGCTAACTTGTTAGGAGGAGGATGAAAATCCACACCCCTTCGGTTTCTACACGACATCGTACCGGAACGCTAAATCGCTTGGCTTTGTCGGTAGGGTGGTAACTAGCCACGGCCTAAGCCAAACCTGGACTAATTAAGAAAACCTCAATCTGCTCAGCCGGGGATCGAACCCAGGACCTCCGTTTTGAAAATCCACCGCGCATAGCACTGCGCCACGGAGGCCGTCAAAAATTATGATTATATCTTACTTCTTTAATGACAGTCATGTGTCAAAATTCGAGCAGCTCCAAATAGTTTTATGGAACCCAAATGGCCTGTCACACCACTCTTTAGAAGTTAAACTATCTTTTAGAAACAAATGGCGTAGTATCGGAAACCCACTTAAAAAAAAAGAGCTGGTACTGTACAACTTTCAAAAGGCTCACGAGACCGAGCACCACAAGATGTCATGAAATAGACACTACATTATTATATTTGGGCAAATCACTGGATTTCGCACCAAACACGCCAAAATTCAAATACTTAAAATCCGTCTCACGACAGATTGCAGGAATAATGAGAGACTAAAAAAAAAAATATCTTACTTCTAAGAAAGGTTGTCCGTTTTTTTTTTCTCGCTGAGAAATGCTTTTACTCATCCCTCCCGACGGTGTCGCGAAAGACTTCGTGGTACTCTCGTGAGGGTTTGTGGTCTCCAAAGAGAGAGTCTCCAAAGAGTAAAAAAATCTTTTATAGGTTTGGGTGTACTCTTCTATAACAAGATCCCCAAGACTGTGATGGACCTGCCAATGCATAGCTTTAAGCAATGTGTTAAAAAACATTTACTTAGTCGAGGGTACTACAACATTGATGAGTTCCTTAATGATAAAGATGTTTGGAGGCCGTTGGATCAGCTTCCACCTTCACACAGGAAGTAAAACTATAAGAAATGTAAACAGTAATTGTTATTAATTGTAAATTATAATACTGTATGACTTTTTCAAAAGAGCAACTGTTGAGTTTCTTGCCGGTATCTTCTCAGCAGAACCTGCCTTCCGAACCGGTGGTAGAATCTTTACAAATAGTCAACTGACGTGTCAAAAGTGCTTGTAAACTGAGCCTACTTGAAATAAATGAATTTTGATTTGATTTGATTTGAGACCCACAAAAACCCAGCGGAACCCTCCGCGTCTTAAATGAAGCAACAACGGATCAGATGTGACATTCTACATTGCTGCTTCGTAACACAAACGAACTAAAGGAGCTAAACAACTTAGATAAAACAAAAAAAAAATTAAAAAACGCGAATTTTTGTATGGATGTTTGGATGTTTGTTACTCTTTAACGCCGCTACTATTGAAGCGATTTGACTGAAATTTGGAATGGAAATAGATTTTACTCTGGATAATACATAGGCTACTTTTTATCCCTAAAAAATCCATGGTTTCCCGAGATTTGCAAAAACTGATGATTTTGATGATATGAATGTTTGTTACTCTTTCACGCCTCGACTACTGAACCGAATTAGCTAAAATTTGGTATTGAGATATATTATAGCCTGGATTAACACATAGGCTACTTTTTATCCTATACTTACTTTTTTAAATAGCAATATAATATTTAATATCTCGTTGGATAGCTCGTTTTCTCGTTGGATAGCTAATAAGACACTCGTTTTGTATATTTATATGTATGTATATGTTTATATTAAAAAAGAAAAAGAGGTCGCCAGAAAAGGAGATGGAGAGACGTCTTCTCACAAACGAGTGGCACGGCCTGGATGCGTACAGCCCGAAACAGGAAAATATGGAAAGATTTGGGGGAGGCCTACGCCGTACAGGCGACTTGTATCTAGTGTATTATTTCTTTTTTATTAATGTTAGATTGTAAGTTAAAATTGTAAATGGATACTAGAATAAAGGCTTTTTTATTTTATTTATTTTATTTTATTTTATATGTTTATATTAATATTGATATGAGTCAAGTACCCTATTGCAAGTGGAAAGGCGTTATATGCGTTTTAAACAATACCTAAAGTAATTACATAATTACTACGTACCTTTCCAAACAAAAACAAAAAATCAACAACTGCTTGTTGTGATGTTATTTCGCACAATGGCAAATCATTTTATGTATTTTATGTATTTTATGTATTTTTGACGGCCTCCGTGGCGCAGTGGTATGCGCGGTGGATTTACAAGACGGAGGTCCTGGGTTCGATCCCCGGCTAGGCAGATTGAGATTTTCTTAATTTGTCCAGGTCTGGCTGGTGGGAGGCTTTGGCCGTGGCTAGTTACCACCCTACCGGCAAAGACGTACCGCCAAGCGATTTAGCGTTCCGGTACGATGCCGTGTAGAAACCGAAAGGGGTGTGGATTTTCATCCTCCTCCTAACAAGTTAGCCCGCTTCCATCTTAGACTGCATCATCACTAACCATCAGGTGAGATTGTAGTCAAGGGCTAACTTGTAAAGATTAAAAAAAAAAAAAAAATGTAGTTAGAGTAAAATACATAAAAACTAGAGATGCGCCGACTAGTCGGTAAAGCCGACTAAAACTCACCAACATAGCTCAACGAGTCGCGAAGCTGAAGTGGCAATGGGCAGGCCACATAGTTCGAAAAGCCGATGGATGTTGGGGTCCCAAGGTGTTGGAATGACGACCCCGCACCGGAAAGCGCAGTGTTGGTCGACCCCCCACGAGGTGGACCGAAGACATCAAGCGGATTGCAGGAAACCGCTGGATGCTGGCGGCTCGAGACTGTTTTGTTTGGAGGTCCATGCAAGAGGCCTATGTCCAGCAGTGGACGTCCATCGGCTGATAATGATGATGATGATGATGATGAAATAAAAAAAAAAAATACGGCTGACGGCCTCCGTGGCGCAGTGGTGTGCGCGGTGGATTTACAAGACGGAGGTCCTGGATTCGATCCCCGGCTGGGCCGATTGAGATTTTCTTAATTGATCCAGGTCTGGCTAGTGGGAATTTAGCGTTCCGGTACGATGTCGTGTAGAAACCGAAAGCCGCTTCCATCTTAGATTGCGTCATCACTTACCATCAGGTGAGATTGTAGTCAAGGGCTAACTTGTAGAGAATTAAAAAAAAAATACCTTTCGTAACTTCATAACGCCGAAAAACTGACTTACACCACATAAAAAATATCCAAATTCAAATTCTTCAAGTAAACAGGCACCACCGTTACTAAAGAGGTATAAATCGTAACTAAAGCCTTAGCAGATTAAGAAGTCCGTTTATGGTTTAGTTATAAAAAATATAATTCCTACGCTTTACCTTTTAATCGCTATTGTAGGGGAGACAGGGGCTGGTTGACCAAATTTCAGCTTAGACGCATATATTTTTTGAGTTTTAACATTTAATACTATAAAAACCAAAACATCTGATAGGTAAACTATTAAGCTTTAAAAATCAATGTCACTAATCCCACAATCAATAACTATAAAGTGTATAGACATGATTTTGTAAAACAAGAAATTTGAGTCAACCTACCCCATATCTGGGGCAGGTTGACTTGTCACTAGGGGCATATTGACCTATGAGTTGTAAGGGCAAAATCTACGAGGAAACAGAATTAAAGACATAAATGTATCACTTTTTAATGTCCAGCAGTGGACGTCTATCGGCTGAAAATGATGATTGTAAAAAAAGCAAATATATTAAATCTATACTAATATTATAAAGCTGAAGAGTTTGTTTGTTTGTTTGATTGAACGCGCTAATTTCAGGAACTACTGGTCCGATTTGAAAAATTCTTTCAGTGTTAGATAGCCCATTTATCGAGGAAGGCTATAGGCTATATTTTATCCCCATATTCCTACGGAAACGGGAACCGCGCGGGTGAAACCGCGCGGCGTCCGCTTGTTTAGTTATAAATTTTTTCTTACATAGTGTACGATATCGACCAGTAAGCATCGGATCACATTTGTTACATAGAATATCAATTTCGTATAATATGTCAATTAACATACGTCCAACTGAGTGAATTGAAGCTTGGCAAGTTAGTTAATAACTTTCCCATGATATGCGGGCGACGGAGGGAAAGACGGCGCGGGTGTGTAATCATGCGTGCGGGGAAGTGAGGTGCATCAGTCATGAGTTTTTCATTCATCGCTACACGCCCCCCGGCCCGCGCGGACCGTCGGGAGTGTTACGAGCGAATTTGTCAAGCTATAGCCTGTAGACGTAGTCTCATGGGTAATATGGTTAGTTTTGACATATAATTATATGTGTTTTGACATATAATAGGTGTTTTATACTAGCGTCCGGCTAAAGAAAGTAGGGACTGAAATTGCCCGCCAAATTAAAAAAGAAACATTTAAACAAATTAAAAAACATATTTTTTTTTGTTTGTGAATACATTACTACGTATAAATAAATACTAAACTCAGTTATTCCGATATTTGCACTATAATTTTCAGAATTTACGCCGATTTTTTTTTAATTTGATGGGCGATTTCAGTCTACTTTCATCAATTAGCCAAACTCTACTAAACTTCTATTTTTATTGGTTTTTATTGCCTTATAATAAAAACAATGTACAACATCACTAACACGCCTGTCCTATGCTCTATTAGTACTTTACCATACTATCAAAGCAGAATAGGGATGATGACAGATTTTTAAATTGTATATAAATTAAGAGTATACTAATAGTAAAGCAATTTTGTAAAAGTAACAGGGTATCTGCGATCATTACTTTCGGAGCTACAGGGATTTGAAGAGTCAGATTTGCGGCGCTGGTGCGGATCCCTGAAAAACGCCCCATACAAAATGGCTCGAAAAAATGACGTCATAGGCAATGTAATGATCGTTAGATTTGTATGCGCGTTCAAACAAAATTACCAATATCTTTGTTATTTGTGCGTTTATGCTTATAGTTCATGTAATAAAAAATGTCACATTTAATGTAAGGAAGCTAAAACTGTATGAATTTTTATCTAATTACGATAAATTTTTTTTAATAGTTTTTGAAATTTTATAATCTCATTTATTTTGCAAATATCCAGACAATCTTTGCTTATTATGTATAAATTAGTTAACATTGACCCTATTTACCCGAATGTATCATAAAAATCAATATATTCAAACCTAGTCATCATCCCCATTGTCATTATAAATGAGAACAACTATACCATTAATTAGTATATTAACGACTTTAACTGCTCAGTACTAAGGTCATCTATATGGAAATTCTTCGTCTTAAAATACACTTCTATCTCTTGCAGCGTCTTCCCTTTCGTCTCCGGCAGCTTCCACCATATATAGACAAGGCTCACACTCATCAGCAAAGAATTTATCACAAACAGTCCGTGATAACCTATAGATTTCACTAAAAACGGCATTAAAAATACTGATAAACTCGTTGCAATCATCAGAATGCTGCCAGATATTGTAAACATGTACATTTTAATTTCTAAAGGAAACATTTCACTGTATAAAGTCTCTAACACAGGGAATGGACCAGTGTTAATAATGATGAAATACAAGGCAAGCAGACCGACATTGATCCAATTGAATAAGCCATCGCCATTACGGAAGTAATAACATAAACTGAATATCAACAATATAACATTAGCTGCAAAACCAGATGTAAATAGTAAAGTACGCATAGAATATTTCCTTATTAAGAAACATGATAGACACGGTCCTAAAATCAAAAACGCGTCCACAATGAATGTGAATAACAAAACGTTTGACGATCCAGTTATGTCGCCTATTATAACAGATCCTAACAAACTAAACGCCATCTTTTCACACGCTACTATATAAAGATCGACAAATAAGCTCAATATTAAAATGTCAGAAGTGAAACTTCTTTGGCGAACTAATTTGTAAATCTTGTTTATATTTATACAAATCTAAAACTTTAGATTTTCAAGATTACGAGGAAGGGAAAAAGGAAGATAGGTTAGGAATTTAATTGTCATTAAAATATAAAAAGTGTTGAAAATTAATGTAAATTATAAATTTAATTTTTTCAATTTATTTCTTTAACATTTACATTGCGCGATTTCTCTCTCTCGTTCAATCTTTCTCACTATAGCTCTCTCCCACTCACTCCATAGCATTGTGCGAGATACGATGTTCGCTCTGTCTCACTTTTTCTCTCAATCTCCAAGTAGGGAGCATGAGAATGCTCCCTACTTTCACTCCTCGGCTTGCTTCATGCTACGTTCGCCCTGTCTTACTCTCTCAGTCGGTCTCGATCGCTCTCTCTCTTTTTCGACACTTCCGTTGCACACACATCTGTAAAAATTTTACCCTCATGCGCCTAAAGAAGTTTCACTTCAAAAAAACGAAACAGTACCTATTAATGATATTAGTCCTTCGCCGAGGTCTATTCCTTCTTCCTTGTTCTGCAGCGCAGTGACTACACCAGCCACTTGACCGAACAACACGCCCGTGGAAAATGAGATCAAGTTCAGACTTGTAATTACGAACGCCTGAAAATTTAGATTTCGTAATAAATATTTATTGAGCCATGATAGGCCAGTGGGTATAACCTCTGCCTCCGATTCAGAGGGCGTAAGATCGAATCTGGTCCAGGGCATGCACAATGCAGATAAAACTTTTGAGTTATGTGCATTTTAAGAAATTAAATATCACGTGTCTCAATCGGTGAAGGAAAACATCGTGAGGAAACCTGCTTACCAGAGAATTATCTTAATTCTCTGCGTGTGTGAAGTCTGCCAATCCGCATTGGGCCAGCGTGGTGGACTATTGGCCTTATCCCTCTCATTCTGAGAGGAGACTCGAGCTCAGCAATGAGCCGAATATGGGTTGATGACGACGATACAGATGGAGCGTACAAAACACGACGGTGTCGTAGCCGCTCAAAATACAAAATTCAAAAACTAATACATTCTCGAGTCCACGACGACACAAACCGACGATCAACGACGTCTTTGATTCAGGTTTTTCAGGGATCCGCGGCAGCGCCGCAAATCTGACCCTTTAAATCCCTGTAGCTCCGATAGTAATGATCGCAGATACCCTGTTACTTTTACAAAATTGCTTTACTATTAGCATACTCTTAATTTATATACAATTTAAAAAACTGTCATCATCCCTATTATCCTTAATGATTGCTAACCTCCGACAAAGAGATAACTGTAATTTTGATTCACCTTACTTAAAACAGGATTTATACGTTCTAGTACGTACCTTTTGAAACATCTTTTTGATTGATTTATTACCAACTGTATGCTAACAACTGCTTGTTGTGTTGTTATTACGGAAACTGCCAAATTATTCTCAGTAAGCAGGTAATTAGGGTGTAAAATACGTTAAAAATTAAAAAAAAAGGCGTTAGTAGTTTTTTATTGCGTGTACGTACACGTGCGTATGTTATGCTCTGACTGTTTAGATATTGCCAATTTTATTTGTAGCACTCGTGATATCTATATATATTTATACTTATAATAAATCTGTAGAGAGGACAATTCTTTACATGAAATGTATTTCCAAAAAATTTTAATAAAAAAAAATTCAACCAACTTCCAAATCAAAAATTAACCTAAACTAAAAAGCAAGAAATAACTTCTTACCTATGTGCTACCTTCTGATAAGTTTGAAGGCGGTGCTTCAAAACAAAAAAGAATTTTTAAAATCTGTCCATAAATGACGGAATTATGGCTGGATATACATAAAAAAAACGAAAACATACAAACATCCGAACGTAGAACCTCCTCCTTTTTGGAAGTCGGTTAAAAATAACTATCACGGGTAGTGATCGATACTGATGCCAAAATTGCAATCAGTAATTTTTTTTCTGTCTGTCTGTCTGTTTGTTATAGAAACAAAAACTACTCGACAAATTTTAACGAAACTTGGTACAATTATTCTTCATACTCCTGGGCAAGTTATAGTATACTTTTCATCACGCTACGATCAATAGGAGCAGAACAGTGAAGGGAAATGTTGTGAAAACGGGAGAAGTTACTCCATTTTTACAGCGATACTACTGTAAGGGCTGGATTAAAGAAGTCTAAGGGCGGACGAAGTCGCGGGCGTCCGCTAGTAGATACTATAGCTGATTTCATCATTATAATCATCTGCCTGAATCCACAGCTGGGTCTCTGAAAGTCCGATATCACCATTTGACTAATGGATTTTATTTTTTATTTTTTATTCTACTTTTTTTGACTTTGTAGGCACATAACATAACCATAGTACAAAAATAAATTTTAAAAACTAAAGGGGTCTAAAAAGAACAAGAAAGTATTTCAGATTGAAATAAAGAAATGGTCATGGTAGAGCCGTGGTCATTTCTAAGTGTTCAGGGTAATGTTTCTAGCTTACAAACAATTAAAAATGTTTTGATCTATTTAAGGTTATCCAAAAAAAAATCATTTATACCTGTATAAGTAGATATTTTTATTAACCTTTACCTAGTATAGAAAATTCATAGCAGTTACACTCTAAATGTAAATATTAATAATAATAATAATAATAATAATAAAAATAAAGCCTTTTATTTCCACATCAATTTACATTTCAAACGTTTGTTAGGTGTGTTAGTTTAAATTATAATTATATCTATATATTAATTCTAATGTTAGTATGGTTAGTTATCTTCTTGTGATGTGGATCCCGTTTGGGTGAAGGCCTCCTCTTTCTTCTTCCAGTAATCTCTATCTTTTGCGAGAGACATCCATTCTCGCCCTGTTTTGATAATGATGTCATCAGCCCACCTTTTAGTTGGTCTGCCGACGCTTCTCTTTCCAGGTGGACCTTTCCAGTTTGTGACTTTTATGGTCCATCTACTGTCTTTAATTCTTGATATATGCCCAGCCCATTGCCATTTCAATTTTAGAGCCTGTGTCACAGCGTCAGTGATTTTTGTTTTTTGTCGGATAATTTCTGCCCTTATTTTTTGAATTTGTGGCGAACGAACTCTTTCGTTCGCCCACTTTAGGTTAGGCCATCTACATTCACATTCCAGATTCATTTCATATTTAGAATTCCCTCGACCGCGCATGCGTGGATATATTGTTTCGACCATTCATTACATCTTTACCAGTCCTCCATTCCACACCGCTTCATCACCTATTTGATAGTACTTTTATTTTATACTAATATCAAACCTCAATGGCGATATTGGTGACCCCGACGTCACCAATATCGCCATTGAGGTTTGATATTAGTATATAAATATGAGGATGACGATTGTATTGCTATGTATATTTATTCTTTCACTGATTATAACAATATTGTATATGGGTATAAAATAAAAGTACTATCAAATAGGTGATGAAGCGGTGTGGAATGGAGGACTGGTAAAGATGTAATGAATGGTCGAAACAATATATCCACGCATGCGCGGTCGAGGGAATTCTAAATATGAAATGAATCTGGAATGTGAATGTAGATGGCCTAACCTAAAGTGGGCGAACGAAAGAGTTCGTTCGCCACAAATTTTCCTTAGTTTTAGTATACTTCTTTCAATCGACCTTTGTGTTGTTCTTAGCTTAGTTTTCACTGTATGCGTGAAAGCCCATGTCTGACATAAATATAATTATTATCATTATATTAATTTATTTAAATTCTACAATGTTATCATCATCATCATTAGCAACCCATCTTCGGTCTCTGTCCCTCGCCATTCTCATCCATTCGGGACCAGCGACCTTCTTCAAATCAACCTCCCAACGTTTCACCTGCCTTCCTTTATTCCTCTTGCCATCCCTTCCTAACGTTTCTTCTACTTTCCTTTATTCCTCTTGCCATCCTTAGGATAATCTCTGTCCCTCGCCATTCTCATCCATTCGGGACCAGCGATATTCTTAAAAACATCCTCCCAACGTTTCACCTGCCTTCCTTTATTCCTCTTGCCATCACTTCCCAACGTTTCTTCTATCTTCCTTTATTCCTCTTGCCATTCTTAGGATAGTCTCTGTCCCTCGCCATTCTCAGCCATTCGGGACCAGCGACCTTCTTCAAATTAACCTACCAACGTTTCACCTGCCTTACTTTATTCCTCTTGCCATCACTTCTTAACGTTTCTTCTACCTTCCTTTATTCCTCTTGCCATTCTTAAGATAGTCTCTGTCCCTCGCCATTCTCAGCCATTCGGGACCAGCGACCTTCTTCAAATCAACCTCCCAACGTTTCACCTGCCTCCTTTTATTCCTCTTGCCATCTCTTCCGAACGTTTCTTCTACCTTCCTTTATTCCTCTTGCCATTCTTAGGATAGTCTCTGTCCCTCGCCATTCTCAGCCATTCGGGACCAGCGACCTTCTTAAAATCATCCTCGCAACGTTTCACCTGCCTTCGTTTATTCCTCTTGCCTTCTTCCTTTTTGTCCATTTCTTATCCTTTTCACGTATCTTTTGTGTCTATTGCCATTTTGGTGTTTTGTATACTTTTTCCACGTCCTTAAGTTTAGTAGCCTTTTTGATTTTTTAAAACCTTAGGTATTCTACAATTTCTCTCGACTCCAATTACACTACTTTCTATTTCATGTTACTACTACATTACTATTAACGATTTTAATTGCTCAGCACTAAGGTCGTCAACATGAAAATTCTTCGTCTTAAAATACACCTCTATCTCTTGCAGTGTCTTTCCTTTCGTCTCTGGCAGCTTCCACCATATATAGACAAGGCTCACACTCATCAGCAAAGAGTTCATTACAAACAGTCCGTGATAACCTACAGTTTTCACTATAAACGGCAATATAAATACTGAAAAACTCGTCACAAACATCAGAATGCTGCCAGATACAGTGAACATATACATTTTAATTTCTAAAGGAAACATTTCACTGTATATAGTCTCTAACACAGGATATGGACCAGTGTTGATTATAATAAAATACAAGGCAAGCAAACCAATGTTGATCCAATTGAATAAGCCATCCCCATTACGGAAATAGTAACACAAACTAAATATTAACAATACAAAGTTAGCTGCTAACCCCGATGTAAACAACAAAGTACGCATAGAACATTTCCTTATAAAGAAACATGATAAACATGGTCCTAAAATTAAAAACCCGTCCACAATGAATGTGAATAACAAAACGTTTGACGAACCAGTTATATCTGCTATTATAACAGATGCTAATAAACTAAAAGCTATCTTTTCAGATGCCACCAAATAAAGATCTACAAACAAACTTAAAATAAAGATATCCCAAAAGTATTTTTTCTTTAAAACAGCGACTATTCTTTTCAATGGTTCACATTTAGTCTCTTGTATTGCTTCTAGTTTGCTTCTCTCCAATTTTATTAGTAATTGCAATTGTCTTTCAGAGCATTGCGTTGTACCGTGTAACATCCGAAAAGTTTTTTCACATTCCTCAAACCTGCCTCTACTGGCTAACCAGTGAGGACTGTCGATCCAGAAATAAGGTAATACTGCAGATAAAAATGCAGTTGCTAATCCAAATAATGCTGCACATCTCCAATGCAGTAATATTCCCATAGCATGTCCGACGGCTGTACCTATAGCTGGTGCTATAACAACTATGATATTAATAAATAGGGCTCTAGTATTTGGGCAAGTGTATTCTGATGTAACGAACAGGTTCAATGCAAATAAAGCCCCCACGGAAACACCTCCAATTATTCTCGATATCATGAACTGATACAATTCGTTTGCGTTGTACAGAATAAGCCAGTTTCCGGTCATAAGCAAACAAAAGAGGATGTACAGCCATCTTTGTCCAATCTTCTCCGTAGTTATCGATAGCGATACAAATCCAAAAAAGCAAACGAACGGCAATGTGAAAGCTGAAACAAAAAGATAAAAATATATTAAATGTGGAATCCCTTTCTTTATTTATGGATCTTACAAAAACGTTTGACCGTGTAAATCACATCATTCTCTTACAATAATGGCATTAAATGATTTATTAACCAACAGTATTTATCAAAGTAGCATGAGTGAAATACTGTAAATGTAATCCTGGCTGAGTACACTGTGGTGTGCTTCAAGGCAGTGTATTAGGTTCCCTTCTATTTAAAATTTTTAACGCCCCAAGATTTCACCAGTGTAGATAAAATATAGCCTCTAATACTCAAAAATAACACAGCTTTCTATTGTAAAACAATTTTCCAACATACCTCTTTATAATATAAGTTAAAGTCATTAAAGTATTTATTTTATTATCTCGCTGCTGCGAGATCTATTAATAACTGAAGATAGCATGTGACACCAATGACATGAAATAAAATAATGAAACCAGGTTACTAGTGCGTAGGCCCTTATGAAGTGACTTGTCTTGACTATCATAATAATAATAATAATAATAATAATAATAATAATAATAATAACGATTATCACTGACAGGTATATTGTAACCAATAGACCTGATATAGTGCTAGTCGATCGGTCAGTGCGTCGTGCAATAATTGTTGATATTACTGTTCCACATGACAATAATCTGGTTAAAGCCGAAAAGGAAAAAGTATCAAAATACTTGGACCTTGCTCACGAGATTACCGCCATGTGGAATGTTGAGTCAACTATTATTGTTCCGATAGTTGTTTCAGTCAATGGTCTTATAGCGAAAAGTTTCGACCAACACCTTAAGAAGCTTTCGCTTAACTGTTGGATCAAGAGTCGGATACAAAAGGCAGTGATTCTTGAGAGGGCGCGTATTGAGAACTTGTATTATGGACACCTGTGCTCTTCCCTGCTTAGATGTAACAATCTTATGTCACGTACAAAACATAGCAGTGTGTGTATGTGTGTGTGAGTGTGTTTGTGTGTGTCTGCTTTTATGCTATAAATAAGAAAAAATAAATATGTATACTAATAAAAAACATTTTTTTTTATTCTTTTCAAGTTCTTTAGTAGCCCCTGACTACAATCTCACCTGATGTTAAGTGATGATGCAGTTTAAGATGGAAGCTGGCTAACTTGTTAGGAGGAGGATGAAATCCTGGAGCCCTGACCATCGGTTGCTTGGGCACTCAAATATCCCGCAGCGGGTAGGCTTTATTTTTCTTATAAATTTTTAATAGTATTTTATATTATATTTTTATATTAACATTGTTAAAAATTTAAAAAAAGGTTAACAAATAAATTACATAAAAAAAAACTTATCAAGCTAATTATTCGTGAGTATAATTAGCTTGAGTTCATCTTGAGGGGTATAACTGTTAAACACAGTCTTGTACTTGACTAGTGGGAGGCTTCGGCCGTGGCTAGTTACCACCCTACCGGCAAAGACGTACCGCCAAGCGATTTAGCGTTCCGGTACGATGCCGTGTAGAAACCGTAAGGGGGTGTGGATTTTCATCCTCCTTCTAACAAGTTAGCCCGCTTCCATCTTAGACTGCATCATCACTTACCATCAGGTAAGATTGTAGTCAAGGGCTAACTTGTAACGAATAAAAAAAAATCTATATATCGAGAAAGGCTTTAAGCAATATATAAAATCACGCTACGAACAATAGGAGCGAAGGCATCAATGAAAAATGTGGTAAAAAAACGCACGCCGAACGTAGAACCTCCTCCTTTTTGGAAGTCGGTTAAAAAACCACTTAAAATGGGAAAAACTATTGTGTTTGAAGTCGTGATAGCCCAGTGAAAATGACCTCTTCCTCTGATTCCGCAGGGTGTGGGTTTGAATCCGATCCGGGGCATGCACCTCCAACTTTTCAGTTGTGTGCATTTTAAGAAATTAAATATCACGTGTCTCAAACGGTGAAGGAAAACATCGTGAGGAAACCTGCATACCAGAGAATTATCTTAATTTTCTTCGTGTGCGAAGTCTCATTACTATTTGCGAAGTTGTTTTTAGACAATATAGGTACTATTAATTAATTGCATGCATTTCAACAATGGTTGTTATATTGCATAATTACAATCAGCGAGCCTTTTGTGTATTTCAGTGTACGATTTAAATAATGAGTCACTGCTAATGATTTTATGGTACTATAGACATGTTATGTGCCTACAAAATCAACGCAAAAAGTGATCCGAATTTTGTAGACACGTAACATATCTATAGACATAGTATAAAACAATCATTGGTAAAATCAATCACTCGGTGAAGGAAAAACACCGTGAGGAAATCTGCATACCTGAGAATTTTCTCAATTCTCTGCGTGTGTGAAGTCTGCCAATCCGCATTGGGCCAGCGTGGTGGACTAAGGTTAATCCTTCTCATTCTGAGAGGAGACTCGTGCTCAACAGTGAGCCGAATACGGGTCTTTAATGGAGTTACGAGTATACTGATATCTATACTAATATTATAAAGCTAAAGAGTTTGTTTGTTTGTTTGATTGAACGCGCTAATCTCAGGAACTACTGGTCCGATTTGAAAAATTCTTTCAGTGTTAGCTAGCCCATTTATCGAGGAAGGCTATAGGCTATATTATCCCCGTATTCCTACGGGAACGGGAACCACGCGAGTGAAACCGCGCGGCGTCAGCTAGTAAAACATAATTACAGAATAGACCTCCAGATAAATGAGATTAAAAAGGTACCTATCAATGATATTTGGGCATCACTAAAGTCGATCCCTTCTTCCTTCTTCTGTAGTGATGTGATCAACCCGCCCAGTTGGCCATACACTATGCCAGTAGAGAACGCGATCCAGTTCAGACTTGCCAGTACAAACACCTGGAATAGAAATAAGGTTTTAATCACAGAGTAAAAATATAACCTTTTGACGGCCTCCGTGGCGCAGTGGTATGCGCGGTGGATTTACAAGACGGAGGTCCTGGGTTCGATCCCCGGCTGGGACGATTGAGGTTTTCTTAATTGGTCCAGTGGCCTAATTCACTATCTGGTCTTTATTATTATTATTCTTTATTATCAACTCATTGAAGTGGACAACAAAGTGTCATCTACATATACTATATGATATATACCGTAAGCACCGGATGATATTTGTAATTTGTATCATAGTATGTGGATGACATTATGTCAATTGATTTGTTTTTAATTTTGATGGGTTGATAATAAAAACCATAATAGGAATTAGGCCAGCTGGTAGGAGGCTTTGGCCGTGGCTAGTTACCACCCTACCGACAAAGACGCACCCCCAAGCGATTAAACGTTCCGGTACGATGTCGTGTAAAACTGAATAGGGTGTGGATTTTCATCCTCCTCCTAACAAGTTAGTCCGCTTCCATCTTAGACTGCATCATCACTTACCATCAGGTGAGATTGTAAATCAAGGGCTTGTAAAAAATTAAAAAAAAAGCCTTTTTTGGTTTCAGTCACAGAGTAAATATCATACTCCTCCTAATAAGTTAGCGCGTTTCCATTTTAGATTGTATCGGGTGAGATGAGCAAAAATAAAAAAAAAATAATTAATTAATTAATTTATTTATTTATTATTAATTAGTACTGACAAATACTTTTACACTAATTAAGAAGGTACACGAAAATGAAAAGATACCAAATAACCACAGTAAAAATAAACAAAAAACGAATGACGTAAGTACAGAAATCGCAATAATGACTATCATCAATCGTCATTATCAACCCATATTCGGCTCACTGCTGAGCTCGAGTCTCCTCTCAGAATGAGAGAATGATGATGACGATGGTGATGATAATGATTAAAATTATTTAAATGCCACTATATAACTATATGCGAGGCATAGGCATGCACCTCCAACTTTTCAGTTGTGTGCATTTTAAGAAATTAAATATCACGTGTCTCAATCGGTGAAGGAAAAACATCGTGAGGAAACCTGCATACCAGAGAGAATTTTCTTAAATCTCTGCGTGTGTGAAGTCTGCCAATCCGCATTGGACTATTGGCCTAACCCCTCTAATTCTTAGAGGAGACTCGAGCTCGGCAGTGAGCCGAATATGGGTTGACAACTCAGACTAAATACATAAGGACTAGTATCGCATCCAAATTCACGAACAAAATTTTCTGCCATTTTGTAAGGAAAACTAGCTTAGATTTCATACATATTTTATTTATTCACTTATTTATTTATACTAAACTAGCAGTTTTTGTTCGTTTTTTACACCATATAGCTACACAAAAAGGTATTTTTACGGAGGTTTTTAACCGACGGACAAGATAAAACTATGAAACATCGATTCTTTAGAGACAGTGTTTATAATCGCATAAGATCGTCGATCATATACGTTGACAGAAAAATAATGTCTTGCGAGGCAGGTCTTTATCTAATTAGTCTGAGGTTGACAACGACGACTCCTTCAAAATATTAGAGACTACCTGATGTCACGCGGTTTCACCCGTGTGGTCCCCTTTCCTGTAGGAATACGGGGTTAATATATAGCCTATAACTTCCGCGATAAATGGGCTATCTATCACTGAAATAATTCTTCAAATCGGACCAGTAGTTCCTGAGATTAGCGCGTTCAAACAAACAAACAAATAAACAAACTCTTCAGCTTTATACTATTAGTTTTAGAGATATGAGTTTGTTGAAAGTTTATGTATGTATGTTCGTTACTCGTAACTACTGAATATGGCTAAATGAGCCGATTGAGATTTGCATAATTGATCCAGGTCTGGCTGGTGGGAGGCTTCGGCCGTGGTTGGTTACCACCCTACTGACTAAGACGTACTGCCAAGTGATTCTGATACGATGTCGTGTAAAAACCGAAAAGGGGTGTGGATTTTCATCCTCCTCCTAACAAGTTTCCAGTTTGGACTGCATCATCACTTACCATCTGGTGACATTGTAGTCTAAAATATAAAGAATTAAAAAACGTGCGGAAACGGCCCAGAAGGATGAAGAAGAAGAAATACTGAATCAATTTGGCCAAAAGCTTGTACTTCGTAATATTATAAATGCGAAAGTTTGTATGTATGTTTGGATGTTTGTTACTCTTTAACGCCGCTACTACTGAAGCGATTTGGCTGAAATTTGGAATGGAAATAGATTTTACTCTGGATTAACACATAGGCTACTTTTTATCCAGAAAAAATCCATGGTTTCTCGAGATTTGCGAAAACAGATGATTTTGATGATATGAATGTTTGTTACATTTCACGCCTCGACCACTGAACCGAATTAGCTGAAATTTGGTATTGAGATATATTATAGCCTGGATTAACACATAGGCTACTTTTTATCCCGGAAAATTCCATGGTTCCCGAGGGATTTGTGAAAAATTTAATTCGACGCGAAGTCGCAGGCGTCCGCTAGTAAATAAATAGAATTACATACCTTTTGAAACATTTTCTATAATAGTTTTCCTTTTACTTTATAACCAGGAAAAGTAAAATTTTTGATACACTGCTAAAATATTCTCAGTAGGTAAAATATACTATTACTTATACTATAATATTTATATTACTTCACACACTTCAAATATTCAGAGTAAATTTTTAATTAATTTATTCAGTACCTATTTAGGCTTCGTAGCACCAATTTAATTAACACATTGCTGAGATAAAACGGTCAAATATTCTCAATTATTTATTATTAATTAATTTGTAAAACACAATATGTATTTAGATTTTATTTTTAATTAATTTATTAAGACCTATTTACTAATTTAATTAATACATTTTTAAGATAAAACTGTCAAATATTCTCAATTATTTATTATTAATTAATTTGTAAAACACATGTATTTAGATTTTGTAAAAGTATTTATGAGTTTAATTAAATTTAGTGGTGAGATATAAAAAACAATATAAAACTTGTTGGATATTTTAAATAAGTATTTAAATAAATAACATATGGTTCGTTTAACGGACGATGCACGAATAACGTGTGAAAAACTCGAGATCGAACGTAGAGCAAAGCATATATGTACATACTAGCGGACGCCGCGCGGTTTCACTCGCGTGGTTTCCGTTTTCGTTTGAAAACGGAGATTCAATATAGCCTATATCCTTCCTCTATATATAGGCTATCTAACACTGAAAGAATTTTTCAAATCGGACAAGTAGTTCCTGAGATTAGCGCGTTCAAACAAACAAACTTTTCAGCTTTATAATATTATAATATATAATATAGTATATAGACTAGCGGACGCCCGCGACTTCGTCCGCGTGAAACTCAATGTAAACACTCAACTACCCCTACCCTACCCATATCCCCTATAATCAATTAATTTAAATAGCATGTAGTCAGTTTTGTGTAAATTATAATTTAGGTTTAACTGTATTTAACTGTTATGCAGTGAGTTTTTTTTTTATTTATTATTCTTTACAAGTTAGCCCTTGACTACAATCTCTCCTGATGGTAAGTGATGATGCAGTCTAAGATGGAAGCGGGCTAACTTGTTAGGAGGAGAATGAAAATCCACACCCCTTTCGGTTTCTACACGGCATCATACCGGAACGCTAAATCGCTTGGCGGTACGTCTTTGCCGGTAGGGTGGTAACTAGCCACGGCCGCAGCCTCCCACGAGCCAGACCTGGACAAATTAAGAAAATATCAATCTGCCCAGCCGGGGATCGAACCCAAGACCTCCGTCTTGTAAATCCACCGCGCATACCACTGCGCCACGGAGGCCATCAAAATGCAATTTGACTGTTATTATTATTGTTAATTACTATATTTTGACAATATAAGTTCTTTCTTTACATTTTAATTACAAAAAATTATAACATCATATTATAAAAAAGGAAAAAAAAACAATCAACAAATTGAAAGTTAGTTTTGTGTAAAATATAATTAGGTTTAACTGTTATGCAGTGTTGTACCTAACTGTTTAAAAAGATCTCTCATTTATTTATTAGTTCTTTTTTTAACTTTTATTAAATAACAGTTATTATTGTAAATTCTGAGCCTTCTCATGAATTCTGAGGCTCAGAGTCACACAGCGGGCGATGGAACGAGCTATGTTAGGAGTATCTCTGCGTGATCGAATCAGAAATGAGGAGATCCGCAGAAGAACCAAAGTCACCGACATAGCTCAACGAGTTGCGAAGCTGAAGTGGCAATGGGCGGGGCACATAGTTCGAAGAGCCGATGGACGTTGGGGTCCCAAAGTGCTGGAATGGCGACCCCGCACTAGTAAGCGCAGTGTTGGCCGACCCCCCACCAGGTGGACTGACGACATCAATCGAGTCGCAGGGATTCGCTGGATGCAGGTGGCTCAGTATCGTGATGTTTGGAAGTGCCTACAAAAGCCCTATGTCCTGCAGTGGACTCCATCGGCTGATATGATGATGATGATGATGATTGTAAATTCGTATATTTTAGTAAGTAACATAAATTCTTTGTTTTCATTTGTATTTTTTTTAATTTATTATTTTTATTGTCTTTTGTGTACTTCTACTTGTTTGTCTTGTAATGTCATTTATAAGTATGTTTGATATTTGACAGCCGCGTGGCGCAGTGGGTAGTGACCCTGTTTCCTGCATCCACGGCCGTGGGTTTGATTCCCGCAACTGGAAAATATTTGTGTGATGCGCATGGGTGTTTTCCAGCGTCTGTGTGTATTTATACATTATATAAGTATTTGTTTGTAGTATATAATTGTATATTAATATTATAATATCAACTATCTTAGCACCCATAACACAAGCTACTCTGTATGCTTACTTTGGGGCTAGATAGTGATGTGTATTGTTTAAGTATATTTATTTATGTTTTGTGACATTCTTATTCTTAACTAGCTGACGTCGCGCGGTTTCACCCGCGTGGTTCCCGTTCCCGTATACCTATAGCCTCCCTCGGTAAATGGGCTATCTAACACTGAAAGAATTTTTCAAATCGGACCAGTAGTTCCAGAGATTAGCGCGTTCAATCAATCAAACAAACAAACAAACAAACTCTTCAGCTTTATTATATTATTATAGATTTGTGTATTTCATGTTGTTGTTTGCATATCTATTAATTCATTTGCATGATAATTTAAGCCTTTACTATGTAAATGTTTTCTGTCCCAAATAAATAAAAATAAAAATAAATAAAATAACCGTATTCTTTTAATTTCGCCATAACTAAAAACCAAACGTCCAGTTTTAATAACTCAACGGTTAAATATTATCTACATAAACTGTAACTAGTGAAGAATTTGTAAGATATTTTATAGATATTTATAAGATATTTTATAGATATTTATAAGATCTATAATAACATTTTATGGTTCTATCTTTTATTTGTTTAGCGTAGTCCTATTATTTAGCATATTAATTCAAGGTTGTTTGTTTTTAATTAAAAGGTAATAATATAGCATATTGTCACTGTGGCTATGTATTTCCGTGGTGTCACCTGGATCGAGGTAGCAGCTGAAAATCAGCGCCGCTTGGCCAAGTACTTTGCTTGGTTTATGCGGCACAATGCTGAGCTGTTACCTTTTTTCAAGGTTGTGCCAAACATGACGAAGTGGTTTTTGATGCTTCAACTACTTTAGTTTTGATTTTCAATTGATCAGGTGGTTGAAGCATCAGACACAACAATAGTGCTTAGTTAGGCATTGTGGTGTATGGCACAATTTTTTAAATAAATGTTTTTTCTTTCTTTCTTTCTTTATAGTTTGGGCAGCGTACGCAAAATAAGTAGCTTTTCTGGTTGTTTTTTTACACCTTGCGTCCGAAAACCCCAAATATCTTATGGATCCCTATTTTTTCCAAAATAAAATTTAGCCTATTATACTTGTGGATAATGTAGCTTTCGAATGGTGAAAGAATTTTTAAAATCGGTTCAGTAGTTTTTGAGCCTATTCATTACAAACAATACAAACAAACAAAGTTTTCCTCTTTATAATATTATAGTATATGCCCAAGATGCTAAAAGTGGCGATGCAATCTAAGATGGAAGCGGGCTAACTTGTTAGGAGGAGGATGAAAATCCACTCTCCTTTCGGTTTCTACACGGCATCGTACCGGAACGCGAAATCGCTTGACGGTACGTCTTTGTCGGCATGTGGTAACTAGCCACTACCGAAGCCTCCCAGCAAGACCTGAACCAATAAAGAAAACCTCAATCGACCCAGCCGGGGATCGAACCTAGGACCATCGTGCATGTCTATGTCCATTCCAAAGTCCGAAATTGGGTGCACTTCGGTTCAGGCACTTTTTAGCGTTCCAGTACGATGTCGTTTAGAAACCCGAAGGGGTGTGGATTTTCATCCACCTCCTAACAAGTTAGCCCGCTTCCATCTTAGATTGCATCATCACCTCAGACTAATTAGATAAAGACCTGCCTCGCAAGGCATTATTTTTCTGTCAACGTAGGTATATGATCAACGATCTTATGCGATTATAAACACTGTCTCTAAAGAATCGATGTTTCATAGTTTACAATCGTGTCCGTCGGTTAAAAACTTCCGTAAAAATACCTTTTTGTGTAGTTATTTGGTGTAAAAAACGAACAAAAACTGCTAGTTTAGTTTAAAATATGTATGAAATCTAAGCTAGTTTTCCTTAGAAAATGACATAAAGTTTTGTTCGTGAATTTGGGTGCGATACTAGTCCTTATGTATTTAGTCTGAGATCATCACTAACCATCAGGTGAGATTGTAGTCAAGGGCTAACTTGTAAAGAATAAAAAAAAAGATTATACCCTGGATCAACATATAGGCTAATTCTATTACGGAAAAATCCAAGATTTCAGTGGAAATTGTGTACACTGAATTTTCCCCAAACGTAATCGCGATCGTCCTTTAGTTAAATACATACAATTATGCAATAATTAGTAATTATAATTTAAGGAAAAGATTAACAAACTTTAAAACGGTAAATTGAGTTATTAATAGATAATTAATTCATCAATTAAATTATTCGTTTTTCATTATTAATTGTCTTGGTTAGAAAGGTCATTCTGGTAGGGGTCAAAATAATTAGCCATGGTGGTCAGAAGATTCCACTATGTCTAGTTAGTCTTTGATAGTCTATGTCTTACTATCGAAGACTAATTATATATCTTATCATCATTTTTATCTGCATTATCAACCCATATTCGGTTCACTGCTGAGCTCGAGTCTCCTCACAGAATTAGAGGGATTAGGCCAATTATAGTCCACCACGCTGGCCCAATGCGGATTGGCAGACTTCACACACGCCGAGAATTAAGAAAATTCTCTGGTATGCAGGTTTCCTCACGATGTTTTCCTTCACCGATTGAAGCACAGTGGATATGACCTCTGCCTTTGATTCCGGAGGGTGTGAGTTCGAATCCGGTCCGGGGCATGCACCTCCAACTTTTCAGTTGTGTGCATTTTAAGAAATTAAATATCACGTGTCTCAAACGGTGAAGGAAAAACATCGTGAGGAAACCTGCATACCAGAGAGTTTTCTTAATTCTCTGCGTGTGTGAAGTCTGCCAATCCGCATTGGGCCAGCGTGTGGACTATTGGCCGAATCCTTCTCATTATAAAAGGAGACTCGAGCTCAGCAGTGAGCCGAATATGGGTTGATAATATGATGATACTAATATTATAAAGAGTTAAAGTTTGTGGTGTTGTAAAAGGTAATCCCTGGATCTACCTACTGAACCGATTTTTAAAATTCTTTTACCACTTGAAATAGGCTATATTACATTACTAGCGGACGCCCGCGACTTCGTCACATTGTATTTAATATTTTTTTAATGATTTATGAACAAAATTTTAAAACTGTAACTCTAAAAATGAAGGATTTTCCATACAAACTTTCAACCCCTATATCACCCCCTTCTTATTTTATTTTCGCAATAAAAAGTATTCTATAACTTTCTCCGTTCTATGATCTTAAACCGTGCCAAGTTTCATTTGAATTCATTCAGTAGTTTCAGCGTGATGCCCGAATAACAAAAAATACATACAGACAGACAGACAAAAAATCCGAAAAATATATTTTTTGCTTCAGTATCGATTATACATGTAATGCCCTCCAACAAAAATTTTCAAAATATCTTCAATGTACAGAATTTGACCAGTTACAGTTTTATTATAAACTAGCTGACGCCGCGCGGTTTCACCCACGTGGTTCCCGTTCCCGTAGGAATATGGGCGATAATATATAGCATTCCTCGATAAATGGGCTATCTAACACTGAAATAATTTTTCAAATCGGACCAGTAGTTCCTAAGATTAGCGCGTTCAATTAAACAAACAAACAAACTCTTCAGCTTTGTAATATTAGTATATATATATATATATAGATAGTTCATTGTGCTGTGAATAAAATGTTAAAAAAAACATACCGGTCAAATTAAAAATTAATTTATTTGAATTAGGCCCAGTTTACAAGCACTTTTGAAAGGTAAGGTTTATGTCATAATTTAATTTAATGTGATGGTGGTAATAATAGTCGAAAACTTAAAATTAAAGTTCGGAACGGACCACGTTGCGGAACGAGGTCATTTGACCTCGTCCCGCAGCGATGATGTTAGTTCGCATATATTGTACGTACACAAAGATGCAAATATATTAAAACAGACCTCCAATAATTTCCTTTATCAGATTGGTATATCTGGTTGGTTCTTCATTTCATAAAAATAATTACAACACTAACTCGTGAGCAACTTGCGCGTGTGCCGGCACACGTGCGCGCAGCAATTACACAATAATATAATAGTTTGCTGACGTAGTAACTTTAGGGCCAGCGCACACTATGCGGCCACGGCCCACGACCAAAGTTAGTCGTTGGTCGTGGTCGCGAAAGCTACGATTTTCTTGCATTCACAATTACGGTCAATCAATCCTGGTAATGTTATTAACGCGAAAATTTGTATGGATGTTTGTTAATCTCTAACGCCGCATTTTGGCTGAAATTCGGAATTGTAAATCAATAATCAAGAATCCTACAAATATTATAAACGCGTAAGTTTGTATGGATATTTGTTAACCTCAAACGCCGAAATGGAAATAGATTTTACTCTGGATTAACGAGTAGGCTCTTTTCATCCTGGACGTCCTCTAGTATTACAATAAATGTCAATATAAGATCATCATTATCTACCTATTTTAACAGGGTCAAGCCTACCACCTTATCATCATCATCATCATCATCATCATTATCAGCCGATGGACGTCAACTTCTGGACATAGGCCTCTTGTAAAGACTTCCAGACATCACGGTCTCAAGCCGCCAGCATCCAGCGGTTCCCTGCAACCCGCTTGATGTCCTCGATCCATCTAGTGGTCGACCAACACTGCGCTTTCCAGTGCGGGGTCACCATTCCAGCACCTTGGGACCCCAACGTCCATCGGCTCTTCGAACTATGTGATGCCCATTGCCACTTCAGCTTCGCGACTCGCTGAGCTACATCGGTGACTTTGGTTCTTCTGCGGATCTCCTCATTTCCTCATTATTAACCCATTCGGCTCACTGCTGAACTCGAGTCTCCTCTCAGAATGAGAGAGGGGTTAGGCCAATAGTCCACCACGCTGGCACATTTTTCAGAGAAGTAAATTTGACCTTGTTTACGTGAAATTGCGTAGAACGTCGTCGGCATACGAGTGTTTTGTAGGCATTCCCAGAGTGATACAAGCGATATAATAGTGAACTCGGCTACGATTTTGGACAACAAATTGCCTACGTTTGGAAGTGTGTATTGATATTCTGATTAAGGAGTGGAATAAAATCTCATACGAGTCACCAGGTGTTTCATTCCAAATCCTCAAACCCTAGTTCGTTATAATAATCTGGTTAGTAATTTTGATCAGTTAGCAGTAAATAAATAGTGAATACAAAACCATGTGACTTAAGAATTACAAAGCTAGTTAGTATTTTTCGTTTAAATTCCACTAAAGTTACGGAATACGGCAGCTGGTCCTTGCGACCAGTGGTCGTGGTCGTCCCCGCTTAGTAAGCTCAGACTCTTATTATTTTCAGGGTTGCTTACCTCAAATTCAAAAACACAAACGCACTTTTAATAAAATAAAAAAACAACATAATGAAAAAAAACCCGACAGCATAAAATATAAAAACTAGAAAGAAAAGAACCAAGTTGTAACCAGAAGTGTAGAAAGCAATAATTTGAAAACTAGCTAAGGAACGTCATTACAAATCCAAAATGGCGGTCTCCTAAAGATGGCGGACTGGCGGTTTGAAATCCACCCCCATGATGAGGATATTAATTGATAGGGTTTGCTGGAATACGAAAAAAATATCACGTGACTTAAATCTAATATGGCGGACGTCCAAGATGACGGACAGGCTATTTGAAATGCACCCCCATAATATGGGTATCAAGCATGTTTTCATGCACGGAGAGCACGTTAGTAGTCGTTTCCTGTAAGAAGCTGTTAAAATAATTAATTATTAGGATTATGATTAAATTAAATCAAATGAAATTCAAGTAACAAAACATTTGGTTAGTAACAAATTTTGTTACTCTACTCTCCTCCCAATTTGTATTAATAACGAGCTTATTAAAAGTTGTTACTAACCAACTGTTTTTTACTGTCGCTTAATTTAATAGTTATACACAGCCACAATGTGGGTGAAATATTTGGTGGTTACATTACATTTACATGATTAGTTAATTGGGATGATGACTAGGTTTGAATATATTGATTTTTATGATACATTCGGGTTAACAGGGTCATTGTTAACTAATTTATACGTAAAAAGCAAAGATTATCTGGATATTTGCAAAATAAATGAGATTATAAAATTTCAAAATCTATTAAAAATATTTTATAGTAATTAGATGAAAATTCATACAGTTTTAGCTTGCTTACATTAAATGTGACATTTTTTAATAAATGAACTATAAACATAAACGCACAAATAACAAAGATATTAGTTTGTACGCAATTTTGTTTGTACGCACATACTAATCTAACGATCATTACATTGCCTACGACGTCATTAGTTCGTATGGGGCGTTTTTCAGGGATCCGCGGCAGCGCCGCAAATCTGACTCTTTAAATCCCTGTAGCTCCGAAAGTAATGATCGCAGATACCCTGTTACTTTTACAAAATTGCTTTACTATTAGCGTACTCTTAATTTATAAACAATTTAAAAAACTGTCATCATCCCTATTCATATAAAGCAAATTCCGGAATTTATACTGAACCCTCAGTGATTGAGTGCGAATATTTTTAACGTTTTTTATTTAAAAAGGTTAATTTCGTTTTTTTAAATAAAAGAGGAAACGTCTAGTTTTTGTAAGAATGGAAACCATGCGTGTTGTTATACTAACAGTTATTTTTTCTTTGAATTGCCACGGTTTCTGGCAATATGCATTACATTATAGTAGGGGAGCCCGGGATGCTAAATTTGCAGTTACTCGAGCGTTATTGAGACCGATTACATTTGGTAGATTAAATTATAGGAAGAATAAATGGTTATTTACTTTTTCCGCTTTTAGCGGCGGAAAAAAAACTACAGACTTTAAAAACAATTTTTATTACTTTGGCTCACTGAAATTGTAAGAAAATTTTAGCGATGAATTAGGAGATTATTTCCTTAAAAACAAGTAAAAAAATAATCGCACTCGTACCTCGAGCACTAAAATATAAGGGTTTAATTTTGTAACTTTGAAACCCTTCCATTCCATTACGTTACGCTCGAATCGTCAGATTTTCGAAATGTGCAGTTTTTAGCTATCAACTCACCTACCTTATCTTAATCTGACGTGCTGGTTGAGTATTTATGAAGTTAGTTTTTTTTTGGTTGCCCTAAACGTACCCACCAATATTAAGGGCTCATACTCGGTGGAGGTACTCGACAAAGTGGTATAGTCCCTTATGTTTATCTGCCGTGCTCGAGTAACTGCAAAAATCCCCTCTTCGGCTCCTCTACTATTACAAGAAATTAAATATGTACTACGTGCCTCAATGGGTAAAGAAAAAACATCGTAAGGATACCTTATACCTGAGAATTTTCTTCGTGTGTGAAATCTCCCAATCCACATTTCTTTTTTACCCGACTGCAAGAAGGGTTATGTTTTTCGCGCGTATCTTGTATGTATGTTTGTATATATGTAAAATTCGTTATTACCTCATATCTTCCAAATCACTGAACGGATTTACGTAATTAGGATATCGTTAAATTTGTCTCAATAACCCAAGTGTTCTTAGATAGGTGAAATTAAAAAATATAACAAGACGACTGTGAGACGCTATAGTACGAGGTGAAATTTTTTTTTTTCTAATATTGCAATATGGGTATCAAGTTCAAGAGGTTTTTGTGAGCATTCTTAAATGGTATATCATAGTCGGGACCTATTAAATAATAAGGTTTAAGATAATATTTATTCTCATAAAAAGGCTTAACCGCTAACATGAGAACATAATTTTTAACTTAAATTAAATTATATTACTTCGCCATCATGTTTTTTTGCTATTACTCACTCAATGCATTAGTTCAGTCATAATTATTTAAACTGCTGTGGATTACTTATTATGTAATCTGCTAGTTTAGTTTTAAATGCATTGAGTGAGTTTACATTTTTAATTGGTGTCGGTATTTTATTGTAAAATTTGGCTCCTTCATAGGTTGGGGTCTTTTTACCATAAGTTGTTCTCGTTGGTTGGTTGGTGAAAATTATATTTGTGTGGATCGTCTTGTTTAAAGATTTTTTGATAAACATGCACGTGCTATACTTATGTATAAAGTTGATGTATATTCATAATTTTAGTTTCAATAAATAGCTTCTTGGTGGATGTTCGGAAAGGATATTGGAAAAGTGTTTTTATTATTTTATTTTGAGCAGTTTGTAGTTGGGTTAATCTCGTTTTGGAAGCACTTCCCCATACCTCAATAAGATATATTAGATGTGGTTTAATTAAAGTATTATACACAGTGTAACGAAGCTCACGTGGAATAGGCACATAATGTAAAAGAAAATCATTCTATCCAATATCTAAGGTCCCGACTGTTTTCTAATTGCTTTCTACACTTCTGAACTGAGCTTGTTTTATTTCTTTTCAGTTTTTTTATACTTTATGCAGTCGGGTTTTTTTATTTGTTTAATTAATTAATTTATTTATTAAGCTAATTAATTAATTTTTCAAGCTATTGCACAGCCTTTATCGCGGGCTCTGAGCGCGGCGACCGAATCAAGAAATTCCGTAACGAAAATAAACGCTAACACCCAAGACGTGCAACAGGTGTCGGGCCACGCGCAGAGTTGGGTTCCGTAGATTAAGTTAGCACTTTAATCCCCTATGTAATGCACAACAATACTGATAACCATACCCCCACACCATGGTATAGACGAAAAATTCATCCTCACTTTTTTTTAATTTTGTTTATCAAACTTTCTTTTTCATTTTATAGTCGAAATTAATATACATACCCATACTAAATTTAATCTTTCTAGTTTTGACAAACTCTTAGTTATCTTACTGACAACTTTATCTTTTTAAGATGGTCGACTATTAAAACAGGGATGATGACAGTTTCTTAAATTGTATATAAATTAACAGTATGCTAATAGTAGAGTAGAGACTTTAGAGAGAGTTAGAGGGGTTTTTTTGGGTTTGGGGGCCTTTTGGAGTCGGGGGCCTTTTGGGGACGGGGGCCTTTTGAGGAATCAGGAGCTGTCTTCAGATCACGGTTTACAACTATATCAAAATGATGTATGTATGTAAAACATATTGACTAACGTGTTTCTCGAAATTTTTATGTTTTTTTTTCATCGAAATGTATGCAAATTCTGTTTTCCCTGTTTATACCTGTTATTAAAGTTAATCATATTTTATGCTAGATATACAGGGTGCTAGGGAGTATTTTCCATAACTGAAAATTAATCGATTAAAAATTTTCAAAGAACATAAAATTTTTGACGACCTATATGGTGCAGTGGTATGCGCGGTGCATTTACAAGACGGAGAAGGAGCCATGGGCTCTTACTTAACACGAAAAAAAAATGTTGTCTTGGACTTTGAAATTATGGGTTATATTAAACGCGAAAGTTTGTATGGATGTTTGGATGTATGTTTGGATGTTTGTTACACTTTAACGCCGCTACTACTAAAGCGATTTAGCTGAAATTTGGAATGGAAATAGATTTTACTCTGGATCAACACATGGGCTACTTTTTATCCCGAAAAATCCATGGTTTCCCGAGATTTGCGAAAACTGATGGTTTTGATGATATGAATGTTTGTTACTCTTTCACGCCTTGACTACTGAACCAAATTAGCTGAAATTTGGTATTGAGATATATTATAGCCTGTATTAACAAATAAGCTTGTTTTTATCCCGGAAAATCCATGGTTTCCGAGGGATTTTGGAAACTAAATTCCACGCGGACAAAGTCGCGGGCGTCCGCTAGTTGATTATGAAACACGGCTAAAACTCACGTGACATTAGGTCGGAATATGCATGACTAGTTTCGAATCCATACGGGGCCCTTAGTCATGAGCTGGTTCTTGCATCGCGGCACGATCCAAACTGTGGAAATACGGGGAGTATTTCCACAGTTTGGATCACCCTGTATATCGATACTAACATTAAAGTATTATGGATGAAATTGATACTACATAGAATTATTAACATAGAAAATTAAAATTATGTTAATAAGTAAAGATACATCTATACTTACTAATATTATAAAGAGAAAAACTTTGTTTGTATGTTTGTTTGTTTGTTTGTAATGAATAGGCTCAAAAACTACTGGACCGATTTTAAAAATTCTTTCACCATTCGAAAGCTACATTATCAAGTAACATAGGCTAAATTTTATTTTGGAAAAATATGGTTTCCGTAAGATGTTTAGGTTTTTCGGACACAAGGTGTAAAAAACCAACTACAAAAGTAGGGTAGGGGTAAGTAGGAGTAGGCTAGGGGTAGGGTAGGGGTAGGATAGGGGTAGTTGAAACTGTACATAGAGTTTCACGCGGACGAAGTCGCGGGCGTCGGCTAGTATGTAATGAAGTTATATTATGTTTTATGGCCATGTTTAAATCGTTACCCTGACACGCCTAAACTGCCTTGGCCATAAATCTGTGTTTTAATATGATAACAGAAAAAAGATAATAAAAGTAGAAACATGAACCTTAATGGCTCAGTGGAAACTTGGCCGTTCGATCCCCGTCCGTTGCACTATTGTCGTAGGGGAAAGTCGGCATGAAAGGGCCGTTTTTTATTTCGAGGCCACAGTTTTAACCGATTGAGAAAATATTTGGGACAGATTGAAGACGAATAGGAAGCGTTTAATATTAGACTATTAAAACGAAATGCAATAATTATCATTATTCAATAAATAGTTGTTTTCTCATCTTTTGAAATTTTGTATTTTGTATTTTGAGGAAATATGTATATAATTTACTTAATACTTTTAAATAACTGAACTAGAAATCAATGTCAATGTAATATTTTTCTCAAATATAATAAAAGAAACTTAGAAAAAAATCCTTGATGTGATTTGCTTAGATTAACTATCTTCGCAGTCAATTTCACAGAAATGCCTTTTTATAAGACTTTATTTACTGCCTCTACAATTTTATGATCATCGACACGAGTTCTCTTCTTAGGTGACATGTTTTAACTGAAAATGTAATAAAATAACAAAATAAAAATTACAAACATTTGAAAATTAGCAGTTTTGAACGTACCATTCATAACCGTTTGTTGTGTCAGTTTCATATCATACAAAAATTTAAAACTGAACCACAAAATTTACAATTTTTAAATTAAAGTTTATGTTCTCGTATCTGTAGATGTCCAGCCTATCTGAATTAATAATTAAAACATAAATAAATATATCGCAGCACTCGATAAAACGTTTCACAATTATTACAGAAAAAATACTTTTCAATAGGTACCATAAACAAGACTCGCACGTATCTGCCATGTATGAAATGGCAGGCGTATGAAGTTAGCCACGAACGGATTGGCGTTGAGGTTGCCATGCAACAGTACCTAATAGTGGTGTTTCTAAAATGTTTTTATTTTACCGGTAATTTGAATCGTCCCTTTCAATACGTGTCTCTTTCATGCCAGCTCTCCCCTACCCACCCATTTTCCGTCTTTTAATAATACTAGCGGACGCCCGCGACTTCGTCCGCGTGGAAATCAATGTAAACTTTCAAGCCCTATTTCACCACTTTAGAGTTTGAATTTTAAAAATTTTTGAATCCCATTAAATTTCGTAATTTTTTATGATTTATGAACAAAGTTTTAAAACAAATTGGGCCAGCGTGGTGAACTATTGGCCTAACCCCTCTCATTCTGAGAGGACACTTGAGCTCAGCAATGAGCCGAATATGGATTGATAATGATAATGATAGTGATGTATTGCGTTTACTATTTAAATTTATAGTTGTGTGTAGTGTAGTGTGTACACAGGATATATTTATTGGTGTTAAATATTTTCGATGTGTGAGTTTACCCTGCCCCCTACAGACAATTTGTTGATGAATTTAAGTGCGATACAAGTAGTAATTCTGAGATTCAAACCCATTTTTTTTCAATAATTTGTATATTTAATTATTTTTTTACATCGTTCGCAAAATGCAAAGATGTATAAAATTAACAATTAAAACTTTACGCACGGCAGTGGTGTAGCCAAGTTCGTTATATTTTGTAAAAAAAAAATACGTGTAGCACTCGGGAATTGCCGCGTAAAAGCTATTGCATTTCATTTTTTATCAACTTATGCAATTATAATTATTTATTTATTTTATGTATGCAGTATTTTCTTTTCTTTATAAAATAATAAAAGAATAAATAATAAAAAAATGTCATTACGTTGAGCTGGAATCGAATTCTGGTTTTTTAGCAGACTCAGAAATGATTACAAAAATAAGAAAACTAATGTCGAAGAAGATTATGATTCACAACATTTGTCAGGACAACTTAATTAACAAATCAAACTGTAACCAAAATAAGACCCTAGAATGGCAGAGAATGACCTTGAGTGGAGTCACACACTTGTGAACGTTGTGTGTAGTGTTAAAGGATCCTTTGACTGTTAACAAGCACTCCCCTTTTCCACTCAAGTCACTCTCCCCGCCTATCCCAAGTGACCCATAAATAATTACACAACAAGAGATGTGGACGGCTCGAACGCCACGAGTACACTGTCGTTGCAACGTGGCGATAACATTTTTAATAGGTTTTGTTAGTTTCACACCACTTGTCCAGTTTAGTCTATAATATCAAATGCAAAATGTGTTAAGTTAATGCTCAGCTTGGGTGTTAGGTTTTATTTTCGTTACGGAATTTCTTGAGTTGGTTCGCGCTCAAATATAATGATATTATATATGGCTGATATCTAATGATATTTTTTTAATAATTATTTAAATTAAATATTTTATTTAAACCCAACTTTTGCAATCGACGTTACTAGACTTGGTTTTTTTAACAACCATTTTTAAAACGTCAATCTTGTGTTGATGACTATACCAACAGAATACTACTGTGAAGAGACGACAAGAAACCGTCCATTATTGTTACTGAACTTGGCTTATTTTTAGCCGATTAATATTATTTGTTTGTGCATCATTACAATAGCGATTAAAAGGTAAAGCGTAGGAATTATATTTTGTATAACTAAACCATAAACGGACTTCTTAATCTGCTAAGGCTTTAGTTGCGATTTATACATCTTTAGTAACGGTGGTGCCTGTTTACTTAAAGAATTTGAATTTGGATATTTTTTATGTGGTGAAGGTCAGTTTTTCGGCGTTATGAAGTTACGAAAGGTATTTTTTTTTTTAATTCTCTACAAGTTAGCCCTTGACTACAATCTCACCTGATGGTAAGTGATGATGCAATCTAAGATGGAAGCGGGCTAACTTGTTAGGAGTAGGATGCCATCCACACTCCTTTCGGTTTCTACACGACATCGTACCGGAACGCTAAATCGCTCAACGGTACGTCTTTGTCGATAGGGTGGTAACTAGCCACGGCCGAAGCCTCCCACCAGCCACACCCGGATCAATTAAGAAAACCTCAATCGGCCCAGCCGGGGATCGAATCCAGGACCTCCGTCTTGTAAATCCACCGCGCACACCACTGCGCCACGGAGGCCCTCAGACGTATTTTTTTTTAATTATTTCACCATCATCTTCATCATCATCATCATCATCATCATCATCATCATTAGCAGCCGATGGACGTTCACTGCTGGACATAGGCTTCTTGCATGGACTTCCAAAGAAAACGATCTCGAGCCGCCAGCATCCAGCGGCTCTCTGCAACTCGCTTGATATCCTCGGTCCACCTAGTGGTGGGTCGACCAACACTTTCCGGTGCGGGGTCGTCATTCCAGCACCTTGGGACCCCAACGTCCATCGGCTCTTCGAACTATGTGCCCTGCCCATTGCCATTGCAGCTTCATTTTTATGATACATTCGGGTAAATAAGGTCAATGTTAACTGATTTATACATAAAAAACAGATTGTCTGGATATTTGCAAAATAAATAGGATTATAAAATTTCAAAATCTATTAAATTTTTTTTTATCGTAATTCATACAGTTTTAGCTTCCTTACATTAAATGTGACATTTTTTAATATGTGAACTATAAACATAAACGCACAAATAACAAAGATATTAGTAACTTTGTTTGACCGCCCATACAAATCTAACGATCATTATGTACCAACCCTGTCATTAATTCGTACCATTTTGTATGGGGCGTTTTTTCAGGGATCCGCGGCAGCGCCGCAAATCTGACCCTTTAATCCCTGTAGCTCCGAAAGTAATGATCGCAGATACCCTGTTACTTTTACAAAATTGCTTTACTATTAGCATACTCTTAATTTATATACAATTTAAAAAACTGTCATCATCCCTATTTTGTCTTCAATTCCATATACTCGTAATATCTATTTTACAATTCCTGAACTCACAATTTGACATTGTAAATGATATTTAAGTATTATTTGTTTTAAATAACGTTCGTTGTTTTCATGACAGTAACATATCTAACAGCATTAAACTAATTTAATTGTTTTATTATTATTTGACATAGATACCTGGACGGGTTGTAATAGTTTGTAATTTTTAATGTTAATTTCATATTTTTTTTAATTTTTTACAACTGAGTTTAAGAGTAGATTTTATTGTCAATTCTGATCTACTTGTACAATAAAATGCAACTATTAAAATAAGCCTAAATTGATTAAAACTATAAAATCAAAATAAATTAAAACTAATACCTAAAAATACTTATCAAAACTTGCCGCCCTTGGTAGGGTGCCCATCACGCAGGCAGCATTTCCGTGTTGAATTGCGATTGAAATTCTTTGCGCGAGAAAGCTGAGTTTTAATTTCTCTTTTGTTTTGTCATATTATGTATAAATAATTGTTGTATGCCGGCCATTCCTGGCAGAAATGGCGAATACATTTGAATGTATGTGTTCAGCACATATAATTATAATAAAAATAATTTCCAGGCATGCGTCATTGGCAGCCTAAACTGGGTCTCCTTCTCCAATGGCTTCGTGTATGGTCAAGTGGGTAGCCTCATCAATTCACTGCAGAAGAAGGAAGAATGCGTCGAGCTGGGGGAAGGACAAATATCACTCATAGGTAAATATTTTAATTATTTTACAAGCTCTTATTAAGTCTTAAACACAGATTAAAGAATAATAGGCAGTGGATATGACCTCTGCCTCCGATTCCGGAGGGTGTGGGTTCGAATCCGGTGCGGGGCATGCATCTCCAATCTTTTCAATTGTGTGCATTTTAAGAAATTAAATATCACGTGTCTTAATCGGTGAAGGAAAACATCGTGAGGAAACCTGCATACCTGAGAATTTTCTTAATTCTCTGCGTGTCTGCCAATCCGCATTGGGCCAGCGTGCATTTAGCATTTAGTATTTAAAAACATAAGACGCAATTTTTCTTGAATAATATTAAAAATTACTGAAGCGACGCTTTTAGTCGTACTGATTTGAGAATGTATTTTGAATTAATATTTGAAATGGTTGCATCACTGCAGTATTTCGTGCACTCTACCTGACTCTTGTTATCAACCCATATTCGGCTCCCTACTGAGCTCGAGTCTCCCTAGAGAGGGGCTAGGCCAATAGTCCACCACGCTGGCCCAATGCGGATTGGCAGACTTCACACGCGTAAAGAATTAAGAAAATTCTCTGGTATGCAGGTTTCCTTCATAAAATGCACACAACCGAAAAGTTGGAGGTGCATGCTCGGACCAGATTCAAACCCACGCCCTCCGGAATTGGAGATGCTTGGAGGCCGTTGGATCAGCTTCCACCTTCACACAGGAAGTAAAACTATAAGAAATTGTAATGTTGTCATCAATTATTGTAAATTATAATATTGTATGTCTTTTTTTAAAAGAGCAACTGTTGAGTTTCCTGCCGGTTTCTTCTCAGCAGAACCCGCCTTCCGATCCGGTGGTAGAATCTTTACAAATAGCCAACTGACGTATCAAAAGTGCTTGTAAACTAAGCCTACTTGAAATAAATGAATTTTGAATTTGAATTTGAGAAGCGGTCACTGGACTATCACGGCTCTTACTATCTGTCATTATTAATGAAGTGTAATTTCATCTTTTCCAGCCTCCACAATAACCATGATGAATCTCGTCGGCACTGGACTATCCGCGATTATAACAGACAAGTTTGGCAGAAGATGGCCTTATATTATATTCTCTCTACCACTAATCATTAACTGGATAGTATTGTACAATGCCAGAGAAATGTACCATTTCATGATATCTAGAATAATAGCTGGTATATCTGTAGGGGGATTGGTGACCTTGAATATATTTGTCACATCAGAATATACTTCTCCAAAAACCAGAGCATTCTACCTTAATATGGTGACAACTTTAACCCCAGCTTTAGGCACAGGTTTGGGCCACGCTATCGGATTAGCTATACATTGGAGGACGTCAGCAGTTGTAGGAATAATTCCCTCTGCTTTAGGAGTACTCCTTCCTTATTTCTGGTCAGAAAGCCCGCATTGGTTAGCTTCTAAAGGAAGATTTGATGAGTGTCAGACAACTTTTAGACAATTACACGGTAAGACGCCAAATTCGGAGAGGGAATTGGCGCTTTTAATCAAAATGGAGAGGAGTAAACTAGAAATGGCGGACAAAACTAATTGTAAGCCGACTTTAAAACGTTTGATTGTTGTTTTTAAACGGAAGTATTTTTGGGATTTATTCGTTTTGAGTATATTTATACACGCATATTTGACTGCGGCTGGGAAGTTGATATTCAGTTTGCTAGCAACGGTCATATTGGAACAAATTACGGGTACTTCTAACGTTTTTATGTACACTCTATTTGTCGATGGTTTCATAGTGATCGGGTCGTGTTTGTCTTGTTTGTTTATAAGGAAAACCTCTATGCGCACTCTGTTGTTTTCTACAGGGTTCACAGCTAATGTTATACTGGTTATGTTTAGTTTATTTTACTATTTCCGAAACGGTCAAAGTTATTTTGACTGGATAAACGTCAGTTTATTGGCGTTATATTTTATAGCAATCAACGCTGGACCGTACCCTCTATTAGAGGCGATGTACAGTGAAATGTTTCCTCTAGAACTTAAAGTGTATATTTTTACATTATCCGCCATAATACTCATAGCTGCTTTAAGTTTGTCCATATTTCTGTTACCCTATATTGTAAGCGCCATAGGATATCAAGGTTTGTTTATAATGAACGCAGCTATTATGTCCGTCAGTCTTGTATACATTTGGTGGAGATTACCAGAGACAAAAGGTAAAACTTTACAAGAAATCGAGGTCTATTTTAAAACTAATAATTTTAATGTAGAAGCTGTATTGACTAGTAGCGATCAAGCAAAAGCTTTGATATGAAGGAGTTCAAGACTATTGTGTTATATTTTTTTGTATTCAAACACTGTGGTACAGAATAGGTACGTTGTCTGAAGTTAAAAGAAACGTAGTGAAGTGACATGTAGTTAAGACAGTTAAAAAGTGGAAAGCTATAAGAACTGGTATCCAGGGCTATGAAAATTAAAAAAAAACATACTTAAGGGGTAATTTCAACAGCGCAGACCAATGCTAGATAGAGAAAATTTTCGGTTGAGTTGCGTAACATAAACGGATTTACTAAACCATTTGAAGAAAAATCTTTATTTTAACTAATATTAATAAACTAGAATTAATATATAAGAGTAATGAGTATATAAGGGGAAGTCTGAAGGTGGCGCCAGTGACAGAAAAATTGAGGAGTAGAAGGTTAGCTTGGTATGGACATGTAATGCGTAGAGAGGAAAGTCATATTACAAGAAAAATGTTGAATGTGCAAGTGGAAGGTCATAAGAGGAGAGGAAGGCCAAAGAAGAGATGGTTGGATCGTGTGAAAGAGGACATGTGTGTAAAAGGAGTGGATGATGAGTTGACGAGTAATAGAGACGAATGGAAAAGATTGACATATTTTTCCGACCCCACTTAAGTGGGATAAGGGTAAGGAGATGATGATGATGATGCATAAACTAGAATTAATAAACTAATATTATAAAGGGGTAGGTAAAAAATGATTATTTGGTTGTGTGTTTCGATTTAACTCGAAAATACTCGATTTTTTTTTTTTGCGTTTAGAGGTATGTTCAGGCATACACTATAGCAAATAAAACTTCTAACTTAGGCTGTTAGAATGTTTAATGTTGCTTGTTAGCGAATAATGAACGCCTGTTTAATTATTACAGCAAGACATTCGATATACAACGTTGGTGTTATTTTTCTGACGGCTGAGGGCCGCAGTATTAGACTATATATTTGTATCCCCGTTTATTCACGGAATAGGGATGGCTGAAACCATCTGTTTATAATTATAACCTTTAAATTGAAATTTTGGGGCACTTTTTTTATTCTTTACAAGTTAGCCCTTGACTACAATCTCAACTGATGATAAGTGATGATGCAATCTAAGATGGCAGCGAACTAACTTGTTAGGATGAAGATGAAAATCCACACCCCTTTCGGTTTCTACACGACATCGTACTGGAACGCTAAATCGCTTGGCGGTACGTCTTTGCCGGTAGGGTGGTAACTAGCCACGGCCAAAACCTCCCCAATTATGTTACTTTAAAGTCATCAGTTAACACATTTAGAGACACTTTATCAAACTCTACCTGACGCCGCGCGGTTTTATTCGCGTGGTTCCCGTTCCCGTAGGAAAACGGGGATAATATATAATCTATAGCCTTTCTCGATAAATGGGCTATCTAACACTGAAAGAATTTTTCAAATCGGACCAGTAGTTCCTGAGATTAGCGCGCTCAATCAAACATACAAACTCTTCAGCTTTATATATTAGTATAGATAGAGACGGTTGTCCTTGTACCTTTCATACGTTGTAATTCTGGTGACCAACGCCGCTTGCCTGACCCGACGAATATCTGTCTTCTTTTTATTTTAAATTGTGTATTATTAAATAAATAAAATAAATGAAACAAAAATTGTAAATAGTTAAATAAATACATTAGGTATAGTTATTATCTTTACTAACTTTTATTATAAATATATTTTGTATGTTGCTAAATAATAAAGTTTATTATTTAAAGATTTAGAGCTTGTTTTTTTTGTTATTAAGTACGTACTTTAAGTTTGTGTATTGATTGATTTTTGTGATTGAAGTTTGTGATTTCAATAAATCACTTTTTACAAGTGAGGCTAACAGCACCTTTAAATCCATGATCATCATTATCATTATCAACCCATATTCGGCTCACGGCTGAGCTCGAGTCTCCTTTCAGAATGCAAGGGGCCCACCACGCTGACCCAATGCGGATTGGCAGACTTCACACATGTAGAGAATTATGAAAATTCTCTGGTATGCAAATTCTCTGGTTTTCTCACGATGTTATTCCTTCACCGCTTGAGACGCGTGATATTTTATTTCTTAAAATCCACACAAATGAAAAGTTGGAAGGTGCATGCCCCAGACAGGATGCGAACCCACACCCTCCGGAATCGGTGGCAGAGGTCGTATCCACTTGGCTATCACGGCTTTTAAACTTGTTTTATACCCATAATTCAGACTAATTACATAGACCAGTCAAGAATAATATTGTCTGTCATGTTTTGAGAGAAAGAGGTAAACTCACACATCGAAAATATTTAACACAATTTTATATAATATTCTGTGTCCTTATCACGTCCTTACACTACAAGATTCGCAATACACAAACGTGTAAGTTTTACGAATTCATCGCACCGAATATTCGATTACTTGATCGATGTTTTGCAGTATCAGCTAAAGAATCGATTATTTTTAGATATTGTTTTTATTGCAAATACATTATTAAGCTAGGAACCTACCTACTTACAAACATAACTTCATCTTTTAGTAAACTAGAAGTTTTTGACCGTTTTTTATGCCATTCAACTACATTTTAGGAAGCTCTGTACACAACGAAAACGATTACAACAATGAAACGTGGATTCTATAGCAACAGTTTCTATAAACCGCGTTAAATCTTTGATCTTAAACTTTGTAAGAGGGGTAACGTCTAGCGAATTTGTAATTAGTCTGAGATCGATAATGATCCACAGATAATGAATAAGTGAGTATAAATCTGAAGCTGTGCACAAGCGTTCCCTCAAGTGGTTTGCTAAGTGACACAATATAAAGTTGCCAGACTAAAAAAGGACAATTTTGACAGTTGCAAGTCCGGGTAAAGCAGCCATTTTGTGGTGTCGTGGAAGAATAAAATATTCCTCGACCAATTTTGTCTATTTTACATGGGAGTATAACTTTTTGTTGTGATTGATAGATTTTTCAAGTTTTATGTATTAGTTTTACGCGAACTTTAATAAATTTATATTTGAAATGGAGCAAGACGTGGACACAAATTATAGGACGCTATGTTGTACTTGCCTGAGTACAGATCGAAATGTGACTTCTATAAATGGTTTAACAAATATTTACCAAATATTTAGATTGATTATGTACGATTATGTCGGCGATCGGGTAAGTTTCAAATGTTTACACAAATTAACTGTAACTGTTTAGTTTATAATGACTTAAAATATTACGTAAATCGCACAATTATAAGGAGCTACAGTACTTCAGGGTCAACGAACGTAATTATCCTACAAATATACCTAAAATGATTTATGGTTGAATGTTTTTTTAATCATTATATCAGAAATAACTGAACTTTTTACAAATGTATGTTTTGAATTTTTTTAACAATTTGCTCTTTCATCTTACATTTGTAATAAACCACATTAAAAAATGTGTTAATAAATAATGTTACAAATCGTTATCAACCCATATTCGGCTCACTGATGAGCCCGAGTCTCCTCTTAAAGTGAGAGGGGTTAGGCCAATATTCCACGACGCTGACCCAATGCCAATGACAGGGCATAAGTTCAAAACCGGTCTGGGGCATGTGCCTCGAACTTTTCAGTCAGGTTTTCCTTCCTGCCTGATATTTTTTTTAATTCTCTACAGTTTGTTTTGTATAGCATGGTTTGGATGACTGTTACTTTCGCTATTGAAAGTTGGCCACCTTTCACAATAATAGGGATGGATGTCATAATGCAATTGTCACTGTAATCATGCTATCTGAAAAACACTATAGGTCTGTGAAGTCTGCCAATCTGCATTGTGGTGGACTATTGGCCTCTCATTCTGAGAGGAGACTCGTGCTCAGCAGTGAGCCGAATATGGGTTGATAATGATGATGATAATGAATTTCACATCTTTTAAGTGGCCAATTCTTTTTGTATTACAGTATGGTGATTCCATAATAGAGTTGGACCAGCTGATATGCTGGGAGTGCCTGGCCATCATGAATAAGTTCAGCAAGTTCAAACGGCAGGTGCATAACGCACAGGAACATCTCCGGGTCTTGGCCATGAGCCAAACGCAAGAGGTACCGCCAAACATTATCTAACTTTTATACATGGTGATACATATAGCCAGGGACCCGTTAAACAAATTTTTAATTTACGAAAATTCTTGACTTCGGTGTTACCAGGTAATAAAAATTTCTAAGTGTCAACGAGACAGTGTACCACGCAATTTGTAGGACATTGTGCCTGTTAAGTTGTCTAACTATTAATTAATATAATGAAAAATAAAATAAAAATGTCTTTATTCTCTGACTGTTTATTACACATATTATACTTGATACTATTTCTTAGTTTCTATTATACCAGAACAGTCAGGTTGTCCTTTGATATAGGCCTCCTCCAGGCTTTGCCACTCAGCTCGGTCTCTAGCTTTTCTTCACCATCCTTTCCTTTCGGCACCTTACATCTTTTGTGTGGTCGTCCTTGCCTTTTTTTCCTATCTCTGGGGTACCATTCTATCACCACTTTGGACCATTTTTCTTTTGCTGATCTGACCACACGTCCAGTCCAGCGCCACTTCAACCTTTTTAACTTTTTAAAAACGTCTATTACACCAGTGGCTTTTCAGATTTTCTTTAAACTCGACTTGTCCTTTGAAAACTATTAATTAAGCAACAGTAAAAAAACATCTGGTTAGTAACAACTTTTAGTAAACCCTCCTCCTCCCAACTTGCAATAACGAAATTATTAAAAGTTGTTACTAACCAGCTGTTATTTTTTAATTTCCGACTCCAAAAATAACAAAATAATGGGCACATTAGTCGAATGGCGGCAAACTGACCCTACAGTTAACAGGGTGACCCTAAAAATAGGGTTCAAAGTAAATATCTTTGGTGAAGAATAACTTTATTATGAAACTGGTGCCTAATATATTTAATTATTCTTTTCAGACTATGGATCACACATACATATCACAATCCCTGTCTTCTCTCGAATGTATAATGAAAACTAATTATGACAAAGTGATAATGGACTGCACAGATGACGTCAAGACAACAGAGTGGCCCCAACACTATATAACTATAAGTACAACACAGAATGTCAAGAATGAGGGTTATGACGTAGCCCAGGCTTTGAGGGACCATATCAGCTTGGGTATTGAGGATCATGTGATGGAAGGTAGGTCATCATCAAATCATAATTCATGATCTTCTTCTTTTCTGGACCTTTTCTGCAATTGGCCACTAGGGGTTGGCCGTTGTGCATAGGTACTTCTGGTGCTGGTCCCTGCTGGAGTCACTCCAGTCCAGAGTCCTTTTTTTTTCATCGCCTGATGAGACCCGAAGTAGACACTGTAAGGGTGTCTCCTATGAGACTCATATCGGACCTCGGCTTAGAGGGCCATTCGGGAAGGTGTAACCGTGACCTGAGTCATTCGGGAAGGTGTAACCGCCCCCGAGATCGTGAGTTAGAAAACCCACGTCCGGGTGACGTTAGACATCGGGGACCAGCCAGCCGAGCTCGCTCCAGAAGCTTAGCAGGCCGCCCAGGTCGCCGAACGCCTCATGGAGTGTTGCTGGGGATCCAATGCGTGCTGCTCTTTGTTCAGATACACCTCAGCATCTAAGCATAACGTGTATCGGGGTTTCCTCTTTCTCCATGCATGCTCTGCAAAGAGGACTGTCGGTTATACCTAGAACCGATAGTTGCTTATTTAGTGAACAGTGCCCTGTCATTAGTTCTACTACTGTTTTGAGTTTGCTACGTTTAAGTTTAAGTAGTTTTGTCGTTAGACGTGGGTTGAGGCTTGGTAATGCCTCTTTTGTGTGTTTGCAGTCACTTGTGTTAGCCCATTAATATAATTCATGATATCATAAGCCTTTTTCCTGGGAAGATTTAAAAAAGATCGAACAGAGATTCCCAAACTTTTTTTTCTCATAGACCAATTTCTAATGTAACTGGTTATGGTGGATCCCCTCTCTAAATAGTGTATGTTGCCGTCAACAGCGCACGGTGAAAGGTGCGCAGAATAGGTTGCGCAAAAACACGTAACGCTGTCATTCGTTCACCAAATTTTACATCCCATATTTTTTTCATATCGAGGGCTATATATGAAAAATCGATTGCTAAGGAGTCGTCGTCATCAACCCATATTCGGCTCACTGCTGAGCTTGTGTCTCCTCTCAAAATGAGAGGGGTAAGGCCAATAGTCCACCACGCAGGCCCAATGCGGATTGGCAGACTTCCCACAAGCAGAGAATTGAGATAATTCTTTGGTATGCAGGTTTCCTTCAATTTTTCTGACATAAAATATTTATTAACATTTAAAATTGAAATTGACATGTTTAAAATTATTATCAAACTTATAATGTACAAATTGAAATTGACATGTTTAAAAATTAATACTAAATTTATTATGTATAATGTTTTGCAATTACTTTTATATTATTGAAAATAAAGGCTTTATTATTATTATTATTATTATTATTATGCAGGTTTCCTCACGATGTTTTCCTTCACCGTTTGAGACACGTGATATTTAATTTCTTAAAATGCACACAACTGAAAAGTTGGAGGTGCATGACCCGGACCGGATTTGAACCCACACCCTCCAGAATCTGAGGCAGAGGTCATATCCACTGGGCTATCACAGCTCTCTGCTAAGGAGTAAACTAAAAATAACACTTTTTTTTCCAGTGCCTGAAATAGTGTTAGGGGACACTGTGCCTACAATGTTGTCTCAAATAGTCTCCACCAGCGATTCTGGCTCGCTAGTGAGTGCCGCGGAGACTTACACTGCTCAGCCGGTCAAAGGGGAAATGCCTGAACTGATCATAGAGTAAGTTGATTTACTATTTGAACTACAGTGGAATTTATAATCCTATTATAAAGCTGAAGAGTTTGTTTGTTTGCTTGAATGTGCTAATCTCAGGAACACTCCACTTCCACCAGACTTCACACACGCAAAGAATTAAGAAAATTCTCTGGTGTACAGGTTTCAGCACGATGTTTTTCCTTCACCGTTTTGAGACACATGATATTTAATTTCTTAAAATATTCACAACTGAAAAGTTGGAAGTGCATGCCCCGGACCCGGTTTCGAACCCACATCCTCCGGAATCAGAGGCAGAAGTATCACTAGGCTATTACGGCTCTTAGTATAGTAATTATAATATAGTGAATATAGATTTACTATATTATTTAAATTCGCGTTGCATATATGCTGGGGATTATTTTGTTTGTTGACATAAGGTTCAAAGAAAATAAATCACTGAACATGCGTTGTTGCTTGTAAGTTAAAGGAAACTACTTGGTAAAAATTATTTGTCATTTGGTTCAAAGAAAATAAATCACTTTAGCGTACGTTGTTGCTTGAAGTCAAAGGAAACTACTTGGTAAAAATTATATCTGAAGAATGAAGCGATGAAATCTATTAAATTTTTCAGCTCCACATTTGTTGGTGAGACGGTGATAATAACGCAGAAGGCCAGCGCTGAAGCGGCGCAGCAGAGGCAGAGTAAGGCGGAAATGAAGTTAGGATACACCACAGAGTATATGACTGAGGCTGACATGCTGGCTGTTAGGTGAGATATTATACAGGGTGCTCGGGAGTATTTCCCATTTCTGAGGTTGTCTTCTTCAAAAAAAAAATAATTACAATTATTTATCGGCGCGAGTAAGTTATTAGATTGGCCGGCTCGTGTCGTCATGAGTCGAGATAGTACGCTCGGGCGATCTAGCTCAATCTTGTCGAGGCGTTCGATCCGTGCCTTTGTTGGTTAATAATCCTGGGTTGTTATGTGATAGGCGGGGAGAGTGACTTGAGCGGAAAAGGGGAGTGTTTGTATACAGTCAAAGGATCCTTTAACCCTACACACATCGTTCACAAGTGCGCGACTCCACTCCAGGTCAGTCTCTGCCATTCTATGGTCTTATTTTGGTTTTGAATTTTGAAGTTGTCCTGACAAATGTTGTGGTTCATTACCTTTGTTCGACATTGGTTTACTTATTTTTTTTTAATTTACTTTTGAAGCCTTCCGCTACAAATAATCCATATATTTGGGATATGAAATGAAATTATAAACTAATCCAAATACGTAGGAATACAGGGATAATATAACAGTCAAAGGATCCTTTAACCCTACACACATCATTCACAAGTGCGTGACTCCACTCAAGGTCATTCTCTGCCACTCAGGGTTTATTTGTAACATCCTTAGTGGGAATTGTTAGACCTGACAGACTTTCATTCAATAATTGTGTTTTGCAGACAACCGCTTCTGATGGCAAACCCGTTTATTCTTCGACATTATAAAAACAAAAAATATAATATTGTTTTTATAAATATATTATTGTTTATTGGTTACTATCCTGGATGACCTGGTGTACTGGAGATATTGTAATGTGTGGTACGATTTCAAAATAAAGGGATTTTTCTTTCTTTCTTTCATTGTTTCCTACAAATTGCAGGGAAGAAGACAAGAAGAAGGTGCACTACGTGAGCCTGGTGTACAAGTGTGAGCTGTGCATCATAGGGTTCTACACGCAGGCGCTGGTGGAGGAGCACTTCCTCACACTGCACCGAGAGGTGAGTCATCATCATCATCATCATATCAGCCGATGTTCGTCCACTGCAGGACAGAGGCCTTTTGTAGGCACTTCCAAACATCGCGATACTGAGCCGCCTGCATCCAACGAATGTCTGCGACTCGCTTGATGTCGTCAGTCCACCTGGTGGGGGGTCGACCAACACTGCGCTTTTTAGTGCATTTTTAGGCATTAATACTTATTTTACTGTAACGTAGGATATGACGCCGCACGATCTCGTGTTGGCTCGTGCCGACGTTAGGTGGTGCTACTTGTCTCCGTAAAGAGTAGGGAGTTAGAAAGGGGTAGCGATCGGTTGGCGGAAACGACTGATCGGGTCCAGTATGTACCTTCGATCGTCTTTCCGTCTGGTAATCGGTTTGCCTCTTTTTCTTTTTTCATCAGTATAGATCAGAGTTTCTCATAGGGGTTCGTCATTCGACGGCAGGGGGTTCGCGACAAGAATTACGTAATGGTGGCCTGATAACTGATACCGAGTCACAATTATGGTTAAAATTGTCCAAAATTACTCCTAACATTGAATCCATTTCAAATAAAATCCTAATTTTCTTCAACAGTCAAAGGAGATGGTCCATTTCAGGTCCACTCTTGTACCCCGTATCAATAAAATTTAAAAAATACAAGTACCTTATTAAAATTTATTAAAGTGAACAAATGTAACTAAATAAAAAGAAATAAATAAAATTAAAACGCAAGTTTTTGAGTTATATCAAGATGGCGCCCATAGTGCAACTATGACATGACAATTGACAGCAAACGTTAAATCGATTACTGCATTGAAAACGTCATCAATCCGCCATTATTACCCATAATAGTGTTGCATTTCTTGGGAGTTTGAATTGAAGTAAATTCGTAAATTTGTATAATCAAAAATAGTTTAAGTAAATATTTTCTTTTATTTCCGCTAGGGTACAATGACTGGACCTGGGCTCCATACAATTTTGGACCATCTCCTTTATTTTTTCTTTCTTATTTTCTCTTTCTAGGTTTCCCCATTAGTTAGTAAGGGGTTCGCTGTCACTTGGAAATTTTAACCGGGGTTCTTGGTGTCGAAAGCTTGAGAAACCTTGGTATAGATTGATTCCTCTATTCCAGACTAGGCTATTACGGCTCTTAGTATAGTAATTATAATATAGTGAATATAGATTTACTATATTATTTAAATTCGCATTGCATTTATGCTGGGGATTATGTTGTTTGTTGACATAAGGCTCAAAGAAAATAAATCACTTTAGCGTGCGTCGTTGCTTGAAGTCAAAGGAAACTACTTGGTAAAAATTATATCTGAAGAATAACCCTGGTATAGATTGATTCCTCTATTCCAGAAACCCGGGTACCAGCCCTGCAGGATATGCTACGTATACGTGGAGGAGGAGCGGCTGATCGCGCACACGGACAGCCACTACATACGCTACGTGTGCAAACTGTGCAACGGTACCGAGTACAGCGTCAAACTGATCGAGCAGCACGTGCGCGCGCACCTCAGCCGGCCCAAGCCCAGCGCGCTCATACAGATCGGCGACCGGCCGGCGAGCGACAAGGTGAGTGCTTGACTCATATCTAATCTATATACAGGATGTCCCGTAATAGTGATAATGACAGTTTTTAAATTTGTATATAAAACTAGCGGACCCGGTCAAGCTTCGCTTTGACTTTTATGCACTTCTTCCATACCCTTGCCTACCTTACTCTAACCCTACACCTACCCTACGTCTAGCCTACCCTACCCTATCCCCACCCTACCTTTACCCTACCCCTACCCTATACATATTAAAATTCAAATTATTACGAATCGTTTGTATGGGATATAAATTCTTTTTTAGTCTTTTTAAATTATTCTCGCCGTAAAAACCATCCTTGAACTTCAACGAACATTTTAAAAAAAGATTTGGCCAAATTGGTCCAGGCGTTGTTGAGTTATGCGCTTACCAACACATTTTGCGATTCATTTTTATATTATAGATAAGTATGCTAATAGCTAAGCAATTTTGTAAAAGTAACGGAGCTAGAGAGATTTAAAAGGTCAGGTTTGCGGCGCTGCCATGAATCCCTGAAAAACGCACTAAAATACAAAATGGTACGATTTAATGACGTCGTGGGTCATAATGAACGTTAGTTTTGTATGGTTCAATCAAAATTACTAATATCTTTGTTATTTGTGCATTTATGTTTATAGTTCATGGTTTGAAAAATGTCATATTTAATGTATTTTCAAATAGTTACGGTAAAAGATTTTTAATAGTTTTTAAAATTTTACAAATCTTATTTATTCCGCAAATATCTTTGATTTTTATGTATAAATTAATTAACATTGACCTTACCTGAATGTATTATAAAAATCAATATATTCAAACCTAGTCATTAATGGATATAAAACGCAAACGGTAGATACACCAACTATCTAAAATTAATCTAAAATTAGTTTCCAAAAATTCCTAGGGTGACCAAGTTATATTTTATTTTTCGGATTTTTCAAACTTTTCCATCTTGAATCAGTTTTTTCAATGCATGCAAAACATTGAATTTTTGGAGTTTACTCCTTAATAATCGATTTTTCATACATAGCCCCCGGTATGAAAAAAATATGGGCAGTAAAATTCGATGAACGAATGACAGCGTTACGTTTTTGTGCGCAACCTATTCTGCGCACCTTTCACCGTGCTGCTGCTTCTCGGTTGCGCACCTTTCACTTTTCAGGCGTATGTATTGAGACGTACATAGTGTATGCTGCGGGGCAACATACATCTATTTAGACAGTCGATCTGAAGAAGAAGAAGATATACTTTATTGCACACAAAAATACAATTATAAATTAAAACAATAAAAAGATAAATTAAACTTAGCATGCAAAGGCGGCCTTATTACTAAAAGTAATCTCTACCAGGCAACCCCTGACGAGAGAACTTGCGAAGAAAGAGCGGGAAGGTGCAATACATTATATGTAATTATATATATAAATAATTAAATAAATATAATATAATATATACGTAAATATAATATTAAAATTTACATATGTATTACATAATATATTACAGCTAAAAAATATATAATATATATTAGATAAATAATAAATAACAATAAAATATAAATAAATACTTCGAAGAATTAAATTTTAATTCAACGACAAATAATGTGTTTTTAACGATACTTAAAAATGGCAAGTGAATCACTGGCACGGACTAAAGACGGCAAATTATTCCACACTAGCTGACACCGCGCGGTTTCACCCGCGTGGTTCCTGTTCCCGTAGGAATACGGGGATATTATATAGCCTATAGCCTTCCTCGATAAATGGGCTATCTAACACTGAAAGAATTTTTCAAATCGGAAGTAGTTCCTGAGATTAGCGCGTTCAATCAAACAAACATACTCTTCAGCTTTATAATATTAGTATAGATTTTGACAGGCTCAGTAGTAAAAGACTGAAAGAGTAAACTTTTTTTTTCAGATGCGTAGAAAAAAGTTGGGCAAAATTAAAGAGGAGCCCAAAGAGCCGACGAAACCTTCGGATCTGCGGAAGCTTTTGTCGAAAACTACCATTGTGGGTTACAAGTGTTTGGAGTGTGACATGTTTTTCAAGTAAGTTTCTTTTTTTTTAAGCTATTGAATAGCTTTTATCGCGGGCTTTGAGCGTGGCGACCGAATCCAGAAATTCCGTAACGAAAATAAACCTAACACCCAAGCCGTGCGTAAAGTATCGACTCAATTGGACAAGTGGTGTGAAACTAAGGGGCAAAACTTATTGAACCAGAGTTCGATTCCAGCTCAATGTAAAAACATTTTTTAATTTTATTTATATTAGCTTCATTTGTAACTATGTATGTAAGAAAATCTTGGAATCTTAATTTGACCCACTTCCCGGTCTTCGATTGGGATAAAATTTTGCACACGCTCTGAGTTCTGATGACAATACATGACTGGCTAAGAAACGTCATTAAAAATCCAATATGGCGGACTTACTGTTTGAAATCCACCCCCATGATATGGATATCAAATGAAAGAGTTTGCTGAGCATGTTTTTTAGTATTTTAAACTATTTTATATTATTAAGCTATTGCATAGCTTTTATCGCAGGCTTTGAGCGCGGCGACCGAATCCAGAAATTCCGTAACGAAAATAAACCTAACACCCAAGCCGTGCATCAAGTTAACACATTTCGACGTTATCATACAAAAAAATAGTCACGTGACTTGAATCGAATATGGCGGACGTCCAGATGGCGGGCTGGCTGTTTGTTATCCAGCCCCATAATATGGGTATCAAATGAAACTTTTTGCTGTCGGGAATATGAAAAAAATAGTCACGTGACTTAAATTGAATATGGCGGACTGGCTGTTTAAAATCCACCTCCATAATATGGGTATCAAATGAAACGGTTTGCTGTCGGGAATACGAAAAAATAGTCACGTGACTTAAATCCAATATTTGCAATTTATGGGTGCGTGCTAAAAGCATGTTTTTTTTTAAAGCATGTCTATTTAAAGTTATTTAAATTAAAGAACGTCAATAAAATAAATTGACACCCCTTTTACAGGACGTCCCGAGCCCGTAAGAACCACGTGGCTCGCGTGCACAGAGAGGGCTTGCAGTGCGATCTCTGTAAGAAGAGATTCGTGAACAGAACTACCCTCACCACACATCTCCGGTGAGTCGTCGTCATCATCATCATCATCATCATCATCATCATCATCATCACCATCATCATTATTATCATCATTATCATTACTCATCATCATCATTCATCATCATCATTATTCAAACTATGAAAAATTGGGCTGGCTTGGATTTGGAATGAAAGTATTTTTAAAATTGGTTTAATAGTTTTAAAGCCTATTCAGAACAAACAAACAATCAACGTAAAGATGTTACTGTCGGTTACACTAAACTTTTATCGGTAGTAAAACTAATTATAAAATTTTACCCTTTGAAAATGTTACTTGTATTGAAATTGATAAAAGTGTCGCTTACTATAATTTGACGGTCATTGTGTCTATTTGTACCTCCCCCCGGTGCTGTTCCTAGCGGATTTCTTCGACATAGAGGAAAATGGCTCATAAACGAATATGGTTTTCAGATTGCACGACGGCCCCCTACCAAGGGAAGAGTGTCCCGTATGCCACAAGATGGTGCGCTCCATACAGATAAAGTACCACATACAACGGCACGAGAACACCAGCCGATACGAGTGCAAGGAGTGCGACAAGATGTTCTCCCATCTCGCGACGTACCAGGCGCATCTCAAGTACTCGCGTCCGCACGCGTCCGACCAGGTGTTCAAGTGAGTATTGTGTACCAGGTGACTGTTCAAATGAGTGTTGTGTACCAGATGACTGTTTAGATTGAGTGTTGTGTACCAGATGACTGTTTAAATGAGAATTGTGTACCAAATGACTGTTCAAATTGAGTGTTGTGTACCAGATGACTGTTTAAATAAGTATTGTGTATCAGATGACTGTTCAAATTGAGTATTGTGTACCAAATGACTGTTCAAATTGAGTGTTGTGTACCAAATTGTGCAAATTAGTATAGCGTACCAGATGACTGTTCGAATGAGTACTGTGTACTAGGTGACTGTTCAAATTAGTATTGTGTACCAGATGACTGTTTAAATAAGTATTGTGTATCAGATGACTGTTCAAATTGAGTGTTGTGTACCAGATGACTGTTTAAATAAGTATTGTGTACCAGATGACTGTTCAAATTGAGTGTTGTGTACTAGATGACTGTTTAAATAAGTATTGTGTACCAGATGACTGTTCAAATTGAGTGTTGTGTGTCAGATGACTGTTCAAATTGAGTGTTGTGTACCAAATGACTGTTTAAATTAATATTGTGTATTAGGTGATTATTTATTTATTTTTATTTATTTATTTATTCGGAAGCCAACGTTGTATACAAAAAACTTATACCTAATTCAACATAACATGCATTAAAAAGTAATATGCTACATTGTACACCCCACTTACAGGCTAACTCAACATGCGTTTATTTTAATACAATTCTTAATTTACCATTAAAAAAAAAAGAAACAAAAACTAAATCTACCTACCACTAAAAATAAAAAAAAGAAACTAAAAGAAAGAAAGAAAAAAAAAATGTAATTACAACAATAATAATGGGAATTAACAATAAGAAATTACATTTAAAACAAAAACAGAATGCATTTAAAGTACATTATTCATCGACATATGTTTTTTAACTTTACTTTTAAAAGAATTAGAACCGCTATTGAAAATATCCAGATTTGCCATTTTAAAAATATTATTATAGTGATTGTTCAAATGAGTATTGTGTACCAGATGACTGTTTAAATTAATATTGTGTATCAAATGACTGTTCAAATGAGTATTGTGTACCAGATGACTGTTTAAATTAATATTGTGTATCAAATGACTGTTCAAATGAGTATTGTGTACCAGATGACTGTTTAAATTAATATTGTGTATCAAATGACTGTTCAAATAAGTATTGTGTACCAGATGACTGTTTAAATTAATATTGTGTATCAAATGACTGTTCAAATGAGTATTGTGTACCAGATGACTGTTTAAATTAATATTGTGTATCAAATGACTGTTCAAATGAGTATTGTGTACCAGATGACTGTTTAAATTAATATTGTGTATCAAATGACTGTTCAAATGAGTATTGTGTACCAGATGACTGTTTAAATTAATATTGTGTATCAAATGACTGTTCAAATGAGTATTGTGTACCAGATGACTGTTTAAATTAATATTGTGTATCAAATGACTGTTCAAATGAGTATTGTGTACCAGATGACTGTTTAAATTAATATTGTGTATCAAATGACTGTTCAAATGAGTATTGTGTACCAGATGACTGTTTAAATTAATATTGTGTATCAAATGACTGTTCAAATGAGTATTGTGTACCAGATGACTGTTTAAATTAATATTGTGTATCAAATGACTGTTCAAATGAGTATTGTGTACCAGATGACTGTTTAAATTAATATTGTGTATCAAATGACTGTTCAAATAAGTATTGTGTACCAGATGACTGTTTAAATTAATATTGTGTATCAAATGACTGTTCAAATGAGTATTGTGTACCAGATGACTGTTTAAATTAATATTGTGTATCAAATGACTGTTCAAATGAGTATTGTGTACCAGATGACTGTTTAAATTAATATTGTGTATCAAATGACTGTTCAAATGAGTATTGTGTACCAGATGACTGTTTAAATTAATATTGTGTATCAAATGACTGTTTAAATTGAGTATTGTGTACCAGATGACTGTTTAAATTAATATTGTGTATCAAATGACTGTTTAAATTGAGTATTGTGTACCAGATGACTGTTTAAATTAATATTGTGTATCAAATGACTGTTTAAATTGAGTATTGTGTACCAGATGACTGTTTAAATTGAGTATTATGTACCAGATGACTGTTTAAGTAACATCAGTAAAAATGTAAAATAATTTATAATAATCATTTCATTTCAATAGTAAAAAGTATTTTGTGTGCAATAATTTCTTTCTATTCTAGTATTATTCTCTTCTTATTGTTCTATATTTCGCCTTTCTATTCTATAATTTTGCAAAAATATTTGATTTAATTAGTAAGCTTTATTGTGTTGTTCAAGTATTTCTTGTTGTTCTTCTTGCAGTTTTGCCCAATGACGAAGCTTATTTTAACAAAAAATAAATTTAATTTCAATAGTAAAAGCTGTCAGGTGAGCAATTATTCGTTGCTGTTCGTGTTTTGCCCAATGTCCAATTTTTGCCCAGATTCCCTTGCCCAATGTGCAACAAGGGCTACCCGACCAAGGAGGCCATGCAAGACCACTTCAACTACCAGCACCTCGGCAAGACCACCCACAAATGTCCAATTTGCAGCAAGCCCATCGCTTCACGAGCCAACGTGGACAAACACATGATGAGAGTGCATGGAGAGAAGAAGGCTAAGCCGAGGAACCATGTCTGCCAACACTGCGGCAAGGCCTTTACTGTGAGTATCTTATTTATTTTATTTTTTATTTATTTATTATTATGAAATTAAGCCTAACCATAATGCAACACAAACCACAGTAAGTTTTACTGTGCACTGGCTATTATCTATACTAATATTAAAAAGGTGAAGAGTTTGTTTGTTTGTTTGATTCAACGCGCTAATCTCTGGAACTACTGGTCCGATTTGAAAAATTCTTTCAGTGTTAGATAGCCCATTTATCGAGGAAGGCTATAGGCTATCTTATCCCTGTATTCCTACAGGAACGGGAACCACGCGGGTAAAACCGCGCGGCGTCAGCTAGTAACTTATATAATATTAACAGCTAACCGTGATAGCCCAATGGATATAACCTGAATGGATATAATAATTATTCTTCATACTCCTGGGCAGGTTATACTATATAGTCATCACGCTACGATCAATAGGAGCAGAGCAGTGAAGGGAAATGTTGGGAAAACGGGAAAAGTTACTCCATTTTTACACGAAGTTTAAATAATATTATACATGTCCCTCTCCAACTAGTCGGAAATTATTGAATTCGACAACAAGCGGGGATCGAACTCGGTGATGAATCAACCCTTTTACCACTGAGCTATTAAGGATACAAGTCATATTCTGTTTCCAGGACAAGAAAGCGCTGAGCCAGCACTGCGTCATCCACTCGGGCGACCGGCCGCTGTGCTGCGACATATGTCAGCAGACGTTCAAGCAGAAGGCCTCGCTGTACACGCACCGCAAGCGCGTGCACAAGGTGTTCCCCGCCAAGAGACACGTTGAATTCATGGAGAGCAAGGCCGACCTGTAGTCGCGCGAGCGACAGCAGTCGCTAGTGCGACTAGTTGGGAAAAATCGCGCGACTGTAGTACTAGTGTCACTCGTTGGGAATAGTCGTGCGAATCTGTGGAAAAGTCGCGCGACTTTAGTCGCTTGTGCGACTTATTGGGAAAAAATCGTCTTAAAAGTCGTCGAATAGCGTGACAAAATTCTTTTTATAAGACCTAAGAGTCAGCACTGCGTCATCCACTCGAGCGACCGACCGCTGTGCTGCGACATATGTCAACAGACGTTCAAGCAGAAGGCCTCGCTGTACACGCATCGCAAGCGCGTGCACAAAATGTTCCCCGCCAAGAGACACGTCGAGTTCATGGAGAGAAAGGCCGACCTGAAGTCGCGCGAGCGACTGCAGTCGCTAGTGCGACTAGTTGAGAAAAGTCGCGCGACTGTAGCACTAGTGTCACTCGTTGGGAATAGTCGTGCGACTCATTGGGATAAAATCGTGTATAGAGTTGCTAATTAAGTGGGACAAATCGTGACGTTCATGGAGAGGAAGGTCGACCTTTAGTCGCGCGAGCGACAACTTGGGAAAAGTTGCGCGACTGTAGCAACTAGTGTCACGCGTTAAGAATAGTCGTGAGAGTCGTTGGAAAAGTCGCGCGACTTTAGTCGCTTGTTCGACTTAATGGGAAAAAATCGTGTATGAAGTTGCTAATTGAGTGGGACAAATAGCGACGTTCATGGAGACCAAGGCCGAGTTGGGAAAATTCGCGCGACTGCAGTAGCTAGTGCTTCGTAGGGAAAATTCGCGTAAGTGAGACTGACTGTGGTATTCGCGCGACTATCGCTAGTGCGACAAGTTGAAAAAAGTCGCGCGGCTGTAGACTGTGTGACTTTGAAAATAGTCGCTAGAGCGCATCATTGGGAAAAAATCTCGAATAAAATCGTTTAGTTAGTGGGGAAAATCGCTTATAACGACGTGGAATCGCGCGGCAGAGGTCGTCAAAACACGTTTAGAGTCAGCATTGCATCATCAACAACAAATCGACAATTTGGGAAAAAGTCTTAACAAATTAATAATGGCATGATAATGCAGTAGTATGTTGAACATAAAACCGTTTACTTGGTTAAATACTGGAAAAACCGTTTATTCATACCTGCAAGACAATATAATTTTTTTTTTTTTTTAATTTATTTTATAACACAAAAAAGTAAAAAGAAAAACAGTGGACAAGGAAACACTTATCTCTACAGGAAGAAAATTTTTTTAGTGCGGATATTTTTATATTTTGTACATAAACAAAATTTAATGATCACGTATTTTTTCTTTTTTTTTTTAACTCAAAAATAACAAAATTATCGTTAGCTAAAGTTATTTACTTTTGAACAGAATTTTAGGGTCACCCTATTGTGCGTTTATTTTATTTTCGTTTGATACCTAAAGGACGTCACCAGATCACTTTTAAGCTGAATATATCTTGTTTAGTAATAATATGTACATTATTTTGTTATTTTAGAGACATAAATTAAAAAAAAAATTACGTTAAATGTATCGAACTGTTTGTAGATTTATATTCTATTAATGATACAGAACCACGAAAAAAAATATCCGCACTAAAGACCGAATCACCCTCTATAAGAGATCTCTGCCAGTGACCCTTGGCAGTGGGAGAGATTTTAAACAAAAGAAATGGATAGGTACAACAGAAAAAAAAAGTGAGGAAACATATTATACTAATACATATAATACATAAATAATAAAGGTAAAACTAATAATACTGCCGAATTAAAAAAAAAGAATCCGACGAATTGATAACCTTCTCCTTTTTTTGAAGTCGGTTAAAAATATGTTGTAATCAAGGTTATACTCGATTTTTATTTTTAATAAATCGGAAATAATTTAAAGTAATCGGGAATACTTTTAACGTATTTTTGTTGATTAATCTCTCTTATTAACCGACTTTGAAAAAGGAGCTTCTCAATTCAGCGCGTATGTTTTTTTTTTTTATTTTTTTTTATTTAAAACTAATTTTAAATTTTTTGTTAGAAAAACATTGGTCCATTGTTTTTATTTTCTTGAAAATCGCTTTAGTAATTTTGGTTAAAACCAAAATAACTTAATTCCCCGTGGTAAATAAAGCGAAAAAACGTGCACCGTTTACACGAATACATCAAAAAAAAGTGTATGCCGTGTAAACGTAGCCTACAGTAATGCTTTTCAGTTGTGTGCATTTTAAAAAATTAAATATCACGTGTCTCAAACGGTGAAGGAAAACATCGTGAGGAAACCTGCATACCAGAGAATCTTCTTTATTCCCTGCGTGTGTGAAGTCTGCCAATCCGCATTGGGCCAGCGTGGTGGACTATTGGCCTAACCTTTCTCATTCTGACAGGAGACTCGTGCTCAACAGTGAGCCAAATATGGGTTGTTGATGATGAACGTTGCCTAACTCTTTACACTTTATGGAATTAGATATTAATATTACGAATAATTTATAATAATGAGATTGGTGAAAATTATAAAAGAAAGTCCAATTAGGATATGCTACTTTATTAATATAAATCAATGTAAAAAGTATTAGTTATATTATATACATAGAAATGAATTAATTGTTATGTTATTGTATAACCTATGAATTAAAATTAAAATAAGTTTTTACAGTACATATATTGTTTTATTCTTATATCCCATAACTTGCCTAAAGGACATTTCCCATATTTATCTATACTAATATTATAAAGCTGAAGAATTTGTTTGTTTCTTTGTTTAAGCATATGAGAACTCATACTGGTAAAACGTCATAGTGGTGTTCATGAAACAAAACAATGAAATGAATGAAAATCACGACTGATGCACCTCATTTCCCCGCACGCACGATTTCACACCCGCAGTCTTTCCCCCCGTTGCCCGCATATCATCATCAACGAATGATCGAATCTATACGCGCGAGCTTTTGTCAAGTTGCTGCTAAAGTGTTTCATTGTTTAAAAACATAACAACTTAACTAACTGTAACTTATAATAAACTTATAATTAACTAACTCTAACTAATAACTTTTACTAACCAGCAATGCCCAAGAGAACAATAAAACAGAAAAACAGTACAAAAGTAGCTAAAAGTGTTTTTAATTTTTCCTTTTTTTTATTATTTACAAGTTATGCCTTGATTACAATCTCACCTGATGGTAAGTGATAATGGAATAAGATAGAAGCGGGGCTAACTTGTTAGGAGGATGATGAAAATCCACACCCCTTTCGATTTCTTCACATCATACCGGAACGCTAAATCGCTTGACGTCTTTGTCGGATGGTGACTAGCCACGGCCGAAGCCTCCTACCAGCCAGACCTGGACCAATTAAGAAAACCTCTATTGGCCTAGCTGGGGATCGAACCCAGGACCTCCGTCTTGTAAACCCACATCCAGTCCGACAGCGCACACCACTGCGCCGTCAAAAACCTATTTGCAACTTCCACATATAAGGGGCCCCTTATCATTGATACAGTTGCAGCTACGCCCCTCGTTATCAACTCATAAACGGCTCACTGCTGAGCTCGAGTCTCCTTTTAGAATGAGGGGTTAGGCCAATAGTCCACCACGCTGGCCCAATGCGGGTTGGCAGACTTCAAACAGAGAATCGAGAAAATTATCTGGTGTGCAGGTTTCCTCACGATGTTTTTCCATACAAAATCTAGGAAACCATGAACTTAAAGGCAACTTAAATAAAAATAATAAAATAACATCGTATGTGCTACCCTCTGATCACTTTGAAGGCGGTGCTAGTCCAGTGGCGTATTAGTTAAAGCCGCTTCTAAAGAACCGTCTGAAAATGATGATAAAACTTGATGATTTAAACGGCTCGAGTTAATGCATCAGTGTTGGCACCGCCATCAAAGCGATCAGTAGGTAGCACACACGAGGTTATTTTCCACTTTTTAGTATAATATTGTGATTTTGAAGTCAATTCAATTTTTTTTGTTAAAAAGGAGTTTATTTTTCTGTTTTTAGTGTGTCCTACACTAAATTACTGAACCGATTTTCATGAAAATTAAACCTACACTTTAAAAAAAAAAGAATTTTCTAAATTGTTTAAGAAATGACGAAGTTATGAAGATAACAAAACGTTGAAAAAAAAACACTCGTGAATTTATAATATTTTTAAATAACATTTATAATATTAGGATAGAAGGGAAAAAGAAAATAATAAAGAAGTTATCGTAAATTATAATCTTTATTTAAATAATATTATGTAGCAGTGGCGAAGGATGGAATTCAGATCCAGGTAAGCCGTCCCAAAGAAAAGGAATTCATACAGTGTGATACAAACTCCAGTTTCTCATATATCCATATATATATATGAAAGAAAGTGATTACCGCAATACAGGGAATCCTAGTGTGGAAGTAAAATTATTTTATGTTATTACTAGTAAATCAATAAATATATCATCTCTCATTTATTTATTTCTCCATTTTTTTAAAATTTTTAACAATGTTATACATAAAATATACAAAACACTATTAAAAAACTTATAAAAAAAAAATTCAACCCTCCCGCTGCGGGACTTTTGAGTGCCCAAGCAACTGGAGACACCAAACCCAACATTATGACTTGTGTTAATTACTGTGCTTGGATAAACTACTTCTTAAAATCGCATAATTAACAGGCATAAGATTTTTCATCACTATGGATTCTCATGTGTTTGTATAAATAACCTTTGGCAGCAAATTTGGAACTGCATATCTCACACGAATATGGTTTTTCACCACTGTGGGTTGTCATGTGTTTCGCTAAGGAACGTTTATGTGCGCTTCGAAAATGGCATATGTCACAAGCGAAAGGCTTTTCGCCAGTGTGGATTCTCATGTGTGAATCCAAAGAACTCTTTTGTGTACATTTGTAAGCACATGTATCACAAGAATAAGGCTTTTCACCAGTATGAGTTCTCATGTGGTAAAGTAAATAAATTTTGACAGCAAATTGTGAGTTGCATATGTCACAAGAATAAAGTTTTTGACCAGTATGGATTTCCTTGTGTCTATCTAAGTTAGTTTTCTTTGTACTTTTATAACTACATACCTCGCAAGAATAAGACTTTTCACCAGTGTGGGTTTTCATGTGCCTAAGTAACGTCTTTTTTTGTGCAAATTTGTAATAGCATATATCACAAGAATAAAGCTTTTCTCCCGTATGAATTTTCTTGTGCTGATATAAGGAATTTTTATATGCTGTTTTAAAATAGCATATATCACAAGAAAATGGTTTTTCACCAGTGTGAATTTTCATGTGGCTAACTAAATAACTATTCAAACTAAATTTAGCACTGCATATCTCACAAGAATATTTTTTTTTAACACTATGGGTTATCTTGTGTCTATCCAAATTACATTTTTGTGTATATTTAGAATTACACATATCACAAGAATAAGGCTTTTCTCCAGTGTGGCTTCTCATGTGTCTAATTAAGTTAATTTTGAGTGTACTTTTGTAATTGCAAGTCTCACAAGAATGATACTTTTTACCAGTGTCGGTACTCATATTTGTATCTAAAACAGCTTCTTCGAATTTCTTTTTAATATCGTATTTGAATCCACAATTCGCCAGTCCATCTATGAATGTATTATTGTCTTTTTGAGAACGCTGATTGTCCACTTCTTCGGTCTTCTGCACTTTTCTGTGTAATATAGATGGAGGCAGAGAATCTGTAATATAAAACATTCAGCAATTACCACATTATTTTATATACGCTTATAATATTAGCATCACTTGTAAATATGTATGTAAGAAAATCGTGAAATCTTAATTTAACCCACTTCCCGGTCTTCGATTAGGATGTTTGCACACGCTCTGAGTTCTGATGACAATACATGACTAGCTAAGAAACGTCATTACAAATCCAATATGGCGGCCTCCCCAAGATGGCGGACTGGCTGTTTGAAATCCACCCCCATGATATATCAAATGAAAGGGTCAGGAATACAAAAAAAATTGTGACGTGACTTAAATCCAATATTTGTAATTTTTAGTGCGTGTTAAAAGCGATATTTAAACTTATACGCTAGTTATACGTATAAACCTTCCTCTTCAATTACTCTATCTATTAAAAAAACCGCATCAAAATCAGTTGCGTAGTTTTAAAGATACATACAGGGATATAGTGACTTGGACTTGATGTACTATACTATGTAGTGGAAAATTCTATGGGAAGGAGGGAAAATACTATCAGAAAAAAACACACAAAAACAAAAGATGTCACGAAAACAATAAAAACTTTAAAATGGAAATGGTCTGGACATACAATCAGAGGGAAGGAAAAATGGTCAAAATCCATAATCAACTGGTATACAAGCCACAAGAAAAGGAAAAAAGGTAGATCATTTAGACGATGGGCCGATGACATCAAAGCCGTTGCAGGTGGTCTCAGACTAAATACATAAGGACTAGTATCGCACCCAAATTCACGAACAAAATTTTCTGCCATTTTCTAAGGAAAACTAGCTTAGATTTCATACATATCTTATACTAAACTAGCAGTTTTTGTTCGTTTTTTACACCATATAACTACACAAAAATGTATTTTTACGGAGGTTTTTAACCGACGGACACGATTGTAAACTATGAAACATCGATTCTTTAGAGACAGTGTTTATAATCGCATAAGATCGTTGATCATATACGTTGACAGAAAAATAATGTCTTGCGAGGCAGGTCTTTATCTAATTAGTCTGAGCAGGTGGTACATGGACAAGAACTGCACAAGATAGAGCAAAATGGAGAAAGTTGGAGGAGGCCTTTGCTAACAGTGGCATACAGACTGACAGAGGGATATTGATGCAAAACAAATAATTAATTGTGTAATATAGTGTAAGGAATTAAATATAATATTTATGTTAAAAATGCCAGTAATAGAATATGATAAATAATAATTTTAACTGTAAAACTGTCTGAATAAATTAAGGCTTTTATTATTATTATTATTTATTACTAGCGGACGCCCGCGACTTCGTCTGCGTGAAACCCTACTACTACGCCTACCCCTACCCTACCCTACCCCTACCTTATTCTTACCCTACCCCTATCCTACTACCCCTATGGTAGGGACCATGCGACATTAAAAAATGGAGTAACTTCTCCCGTTTTCCCAACATTTCCCTTCACTGCTCTGCTCCTATTGATCGTAGCGTGATGAAAAGTATACTATAACCTGCCCAGGAGTATGAAGAATAATTGTACCAAGTTTCGTTAAAATCCGTCGAGTAGTTTTTGTTTCTATAAAGAACATACCGACAGACAGACAGACAGACAAAAAATTTTACCGATTGCATTTTTGGCATCAGTATCGACCAATAATCACCTGCTGATAGTTATTTTGGAAATATATTTCATGTACAGAATAGACCTTTATTATAAGTATAGATTAACCAGTGCACTAAACCAACTGTGGTTTATGTTGCACCATGGTTAGGCTTAATTTAAATGTGTTTTTTGTAGAATGATAAATAAATAAATCTAATTACCATAACATTTTGTTTTTGCTGGTTCTATTTTAACTGCAGTTGGCCCCGAAGCAGCAGAAGTAGAGGGCAATGGCAATTGATCTCTATTAAATAAATAAAAATTAATATGTAACATCCTGTATATAACATGACCTTCACCAATCTAACAACTGTATAATTTATTTATTGCATAGCTTTTATCGCGGGCTTTTTTTTTATTCTTTACAAGTTAGCCCTTGACTACAATCTCACCTGATGGTAAATGATGATGCAATCTAAGATGGAAGCGGGCTATTTTGTTAGGAGGAAGATGAAAATCCAAACTCCTTTCGGTTTCTACAAGACATTGTACCGGAACGCTAAATCGCTTGGCGGTACGTCTTTGCCGGTAGGGTGGTAACTAGCCACGGCCGAAGCCTCCCACCAGCCAGACCTGGACCAATTAAGAAAATCTCAATCTGCCCAGCTGTGATCGAACCCAGGACCTCCGTTTTGTAAATCCACCGCTCCACGGAGGCCGTAAAAGGCCGCTTCGAGCGCGGCGACCGAATCAAGAAATTCCGTAACGAAAAACGACCTAACACCTAACACATCAAGTTAACACATTTCGACGTTATCATATCAACTCAACTGGACAAGTGGTGTGAAACTAAAGGGCAAAACTTATTAAACCAAAGTTCAATATAAAGACCTTTTTGTTTTTTTTTTTCATTTATTTATTTTTTATTATTTTCTAAATAAAAAGACTGCATAAATTAAATAAAAAAAGCATAAGTTGATAAAAAATGCTATACAATAGCTTTACCGTCCCCTAGTGCTTCACGTATTATTTTTTTTATTCTTTATAAGTTAGCCCTTGACTACAATCTCACCTGATGGTAAGTGATGATGCTATCTAAGATGGAAGTGGGCTAACTAATAATAAGAAAAAAAGGTATAAACAGGTAAATTGATATAATAATAGTAACCTTATCTGCAATTCACTATCTTTGTCATATGTTTACATATACGAAATTAAGATTCTATGTAATCTATACTCAGACCAATTATAGAAGGACCAATTATCGCACTCATAGTCACGAACAAAATTGACTGTCATTTTCTGAGGAAAACGAGCTTAGATTTGGTATATATCTTATACTAAACTAGAAGAATTTGCCCGTTTTTTACACAATTCAATTACACAAAAAGGTATTTTTACGGAGCTGTTTAACCGACGAACACGATTACAACTATTTAACATCGATTATATAGAGACAGTTTTTATAATCGCATTAGATCGTTGATCATATACTTTGACAGAAAAGTAACGTCTAGCGAGGCAGGTCCTATACAATAATTGGTCTGAGAATCTATATATAATTCTATGTCATCCGATGCCTACTGGTGGTTATCATACAGTAGGTAGATGACATTTCTCAATTGATTTAATATTTATTTTAATAGGTTTATAATAAACACCAAAATTTATTCTACATTTGGCCAGCGTGGTAGCCTAACCTCTCTCATTCTGAGAGGAGACTCGTGCTCAACAGTGAGCCCATGGGTTGGTTATGATAATGATGATGACGATGATTTATTTTTATTTTATTTATTTATTATTAATTAGTACGGACAAATCCAATTACACTAATTAAAAATGTACATAAAAATTAAAAAGAACAAATGATGATGATGATAATGATGATGATGATGATGATGATGATGACGATGATGATGATGATGATGATGATGATGATGATGACGATGATGATGATGATGATGATGATGACGATGATGATGATGATGATGATGATGATGATGATGATGACGATGATGATGATGATAATGATGACGATGATGATGATGATGATGATGATGATGATGATGATGATGATGACGATGATGATGATGATGATGATGATGATGATGATGACGATGATGATGATGATGATGATGATGATGATGATGATGATGATGATGATGATGATGATGATGATGATGATGATGATGATGATGATGATGACGATGATGATGATGATGATGATGATGATGATGATAATTATGATGATGGTGATGATGATAATGATGAAGATGATGATATATTATTAAGTAAGTATAGTATTCTGTATACTGACTCGTTCTGCAGCACGAGTGAGTCACAGCGGCTCACAGCTGCACGAGGCTCGCACACTTGTGATGCATCACATACAGCATTGCTGCCAATGTTCTGTTAAACACAAAAAATACATTATTGCACAACCTAATAATTTTTAAAGTTTAAGTAATTTTGCAATGAAAAAATAAATAAAAATGTCCATCTATAGTCAATATTCATTTATTTCAATTAGGCTTACTTTACAACTTATCACTTTCGAAACGTCACATGTTAATATTACAAGATATAATGGTGATAATAATTAGTCGAAAACTTAAAATTAAATTTATGAGGGGTTTCTTTTTTAGTTTATCAGCTGGTGTCCCACAAGGTTCAGTGTTGGGTCCAATACTGTACATGATTTTCACAAGCGATCTACCACAAGGTAATGACGTTGTCGTAGCAACCTTTGCAGATGACACCGCTGTGCTAGCTCGTAATAAATGTCCTGAAAAAGCGTCAGAAATCCTGCAAATACATGAAATCGAAAAATGTCTGACTAAATGAAAAATAAAAGCAAGCGTCAATAAATCGGTTCATGACATTCACACTTCGTAAAGGAAACTGCCCTCCAGTGTTTCTACGCAACAATCAGCTCCCACAAAGCGACAACGTCAAATACCTAGGCATGTACCTGGATAGAAGGCTAATTTGGAAAAAACACATTCAAACCAAGAGGGATGAGATCTACTACCGATATAGGCGATTGTATTGGATGCTCGCTCGGAACTCCAGGCTGTCCTTGGAAAACAAGCTTCTTGTCTATAAGACAAGTTAAACCAATATGGATGTATGGAATCCAGCTGTAGGGATCTGCATGTGACTCCAACATTACCATTAATATTTAAAGAATAAATAAAAATCTAGTAACAACAATATATTGAAAAGCGGTCTCTTCCCTTCACAATGGAAAGTAGCACAAATCATAATGATACCTAAACCTGGCAAGCCCCGGGAAGAAGTCTCCTCATACAGGCCAATCAGCCTGCTACCTATTTTGTCATAAGTCATGGAAAACATGTTCTTAAAACGGCTGAATACGGTAATAGCAGAAGCAAAAATAATACCTAACCATCTATTTGGTTTTCGGCAGAAGCATGGCACCATTGAGCAGGTTCATGGCTTGGTTGAAAATATACATAATGCTTACGAAAATAAGAAGTATTGCTGTGCAGCCTTTTTGGATATATCCCAAGCCTTTGACAGAGTCTGGCATGATCGCCTACTTTGTAAAATAAAAAAGAACCTTCCAGCAAACTGCTACATCTACCTAAGGTTATATCTGGCAGATAGGCTTTTTTATGTCAAGCAAGGAGAAGACACAACATATCTTCATAACATACATGCAGGGGTACCCCAGGGAAGCGTCCTTGGTCCGACCTTGTATCTGCTTTCTACTTCAGATTTACCATCAACGGAGGGAGTGGTTATAGGTACTTTTGCTGATGACACAGCAGCTCTAGCAGTCCATGAGAATCCGGTACAAGCTAGCCTTATGCTTCAAACCAGCCTAGATAACATTTCTGAATGGCTAGAATACTGGAGAATCAAAGCTAATGAGAGTAAATCGGTACATCTCTTTTACTATGAGACATGACACTTGTACGGCAGTAATGTTAACAATGTGCAAATCCCATAAGCAAAATAAGGTAGATATAATACACTTGGCTAAGTGCGGAAACGGCCCAGAAGAAAGAAGAAGGTAGATATCTTGGACTTTACTTGGATAGGTAGTCGTCTTACATGGAAAAAGCACATATTTACCAAACGGAAAGCTCTAAGGCATCTTACTCACCAAGATGTACTGGCTTTTCAAGAAAAGGTTTGGTCTCTTGACAACAAACTACTGCTATACAAGTGCATTTTGAAACAGGTTTCAGTTCAGTTACCCAGTTGGATCCCATAAGTCCAGACAGGTCTGGACTTATGGGATCCAACTGGGTAACCTCCAACTCAAACATAGAGATTTTACAAAGGTTTCAGTCCAAGATGCTGATAATAATTGCAAACGCACCCTGGTTTGTAACTAACCAGCAATTACACCAGGACCTACAAATAAGATCTGTAAAAGAAGAAATTACACACTCTATGAAAGGCTTTAAGAAGGGCCTAGATAACCATCCAAACATACTTGCAACACAATTAATGAAGAATGAGTCCAAATTTAAAAGACTAAAAGGAAAAGCTCCTGCTGACCTTTAAAGAAAAGTATACATAGGGTTCATGTCACTGGATGTGATGCTCTACAAGTCATGACAACAGACAGACCATTTGCTGAATTTTTTTTAATAACAGATTGCAAAGAAAAAACACCACAAAAAAAAAAAAGTAACAACAACTACAAAGCTAGACTCAGAAACCGTCCGAACCACCTGGCTGTTCAATTAACAATACCACAGGTGATTCAGCAATTGAAAACACGGCAAATACTTGATTAAAAGCCACATATAAAACTTACATACTGCTCCAGCTGAATGATGCTTCTAATCGCCAAATTTTTCTACAATAGCTCTGCTCATAGTCTGCCGAATGATTGCATGAGAAAAACAGAAAAGAAAAATAAATTCCATTATATATTTATGTATATATAGTTTTTATACTACCTTAACACACAAGTCAACATTGTAAACAATATTTAGGTATTATTTGTTTAAATAATGTTCGTTGTCGACCACAACTAACATTGAGATGTGGAAATTTCCTGTTTTGAGTGCCTCAGTTTTCATGACTTAGTAACACATCTTACAGTATTTAATATCATTGACCTCTACAGAGAAGTGGACAATTCTCACCTGGAGATGCGTGCTCATATGTTCATTGTAAGCATCTTCTTGCACAAAGTCCTTATAACAAAATGTGCATCCAAAGGTGATAATCTCACTCTTTATGAGATTCTGTGTATCCGCCACAAGGTCCATGCCTAATGTAGTCATTGGTGTATTTGAAATTTGAATTTCTGAAATAACAAGGTCAATGTTTACATCTAAGCAAAGATATCAACCGTAAAGAGTAGTGATAGCCCAGTAGATATGACCTCTGCCTTTGATTCTGGAGGGTGTGGGTTCAAATCCAATCCAGGGAATGCACATCCAACTTTTCAGATAAGTGCATTTTAAGAAATTAAATATCTCGTATCAAACGGTAAAGGAAAAACAACGTGAGGAAACCTGCATACCAGAGAATTTTCTTAATTCTCTGTGTGTGTGAAGTCTGCCAATCCGCATTTTGCCAGTGTGGTGGACTATTAGTCTAACCCCTCTCATTCTGAGAGGAGACTCAAACTCAGCAGTGAGCCGAATATGGTTTGATAATGATGATGGATATCAACTGTAGGATGTATATTACCAGAGGGGAAATATAAGTGACAATCACAAGAGATCAAAAATGAACAACGTGAATCAGTTACTGCATAATGCTCTGAATTACACAGAATTCTGAAGTTTAATGCTTACCACATAGGGTTATGATGCTGACGAAGCGAAGTCAGTTATAAAAGTAATTGAAACCAGTAAGTATTATCAATTTTAAGTATTTATATTTAAATTTGTGCACTAATGTATCTTACCTATTACATAAAATCTCTAAACATAAACATTGAGTCATTGACGTTGACAATCTGTGACGTTGACGAAATGCAAATCACAGACGACAAATGAAGATACGAATCATGCCATGGGAACTTAGAAGAACGTGAAATCTTTATGAAGCAGCGCCATCTACATCCTAGATTTAAGATACAATTACATAGATGTATATGTACTAGAATGGTTTTAGAGATTAAACCCGTGTAAGTACGGAAAAAAAACCGAAAAGAAACCGGAAAAAAAAGAATTATTTATCCTTTTAATTTTGACGCGTTATAGAAAGAATGTGTTTGTATTTCTAAAGCAAAGGGATTATTAAAGAAAAACAGTAATTGTACATTAATTTCAACGATTTTCCACATAGTCATTTGGCCTAGTGGTGCATAACAAAGGTAGAATATAATAATCCTGAGTTCGAGCCCGGGAGTAACAAAGGGAAACTTTTTGTCTTTCTTTTTGTTTTTCTCAATTGGTTTCTTCAACTATTACAAAATCAAAAATGTCTCTCCTTTACAAAAAATATGCATTATTATTTTTATACTTTTTACTATACTAAAAATACCGTATCTAGTCACTAGATGGCGCTATCACATTCGTTCCGAAAAAAGTTCGAGTAGCCTATCTATTTCCAATAATACACTGTAATCTTTGATACGAATGACGATTGAATTGACACTTGGCCGTGACCACCACTTGACAGATTGAATAACACAGACAGATAAATTTTTAATAATTAATATTTTTAAACTGATCTGTGGCTTCATTGACGTTTGTGGGATAGTGTTCTGTGATGCTCATATTCGTGTATCCGTTTAAATTTAGCCGCAGTAGGATGTGCCCTTAGATGTGAAAGCAAATGTTTCTAAAATGTAGGTAATCCACAATCCCTTTTTTCCCCTTTTTTAAGCGTGCGCCCAAAAGTTGGAAACATCCTTTAAAGGTTAAGTCACTGTAATATTTATTTTAAGCGATCATTTTTGTTGGAGTTTACTCCTTATCCATCGATTTTCATATATAGCCCCCAGTATAAAAAATATGGGCAGTAAAATTAGATGAGCGAATGACAGCGTTACGTTGGTGGGCGCGCACGCCGCGGCCTGCTGCTCCTCGGTTGCGCACCTTTCACTTTTCAGGTGTAGGTAGAGACGTACATAGTGTATGCTGCGGGACAACATACACTATTTAGACAGTCGATCTGAAAGAGTAAACTCCATTCGAACGTCTAATGGTTTTCTTAATTGGTCCAGGTCTGGCTGGTAGGAGGCTTCGGCCGTGGCTAGTCACCACCCTACCGACAAAGACGTACCGCCAAGCGATTTAGCGTCGAAACCGAAAGGGGTGTGGATTTTCATCCTCCTAACAAGTTAGTCCGCTTCCATCTTAGATTGCATCATCACTTACCAACAGGTGAGATTGTAGTCAAGGGCTAACTTGTAGAGAATATAAAAAAAATAATAATTATAAGTATAGTTTTTTCAAACGTAACGTTAGGTTAGGTTAGAACATGAGAATTCGGGTGCCCGACCACGTAACACGTTAAATTGTAATCAATATGTTCAGTTCACATTATATCGACAGATTACAATATCGCGAGAGAGATTATAAACTGACGTATTTTACAATTTAACGGTGACCTCTATAATTCGACGACCGCATTCCTTTTACAGTTCTGAATGGTTGTTGATGTATTATTTTGTTATACAATACCCCCTTTGGTGTCAGGGTATGGACTGAACAAATGATTTGTTTCAGTTTTAGGGATGATGACAGTTTTTTAAATTGTATATAAGCTATGGTAAGGAAGCAGAGGCTGTAATTATCAAAGCGCACGTATGTCATACGACGTTTTATAACACATTTGCGAGGAAACACACTTTCTGAAAATGAATTTGCATCGTTGCCGGTTTTCATTATGATGACATTTTGATTCGCTTGTCATTTTTGCACAGATAACGAAGTGCGCAAAAACTGCCAGTATAACTAATAAAGCAAATTAATATTTTCGGGTTTCTCATACAGATAAATGGTTGATTATTAAAATGAAAGAATTAAATGTTTTTCTAATATATTTTATCTCACAAAGTTAATTTTATTAATAAAAAGTTAACCACTTTTCTGACATAAAAATTCTTTGCCAAGATTTAAAAAAGTACCATTCGTTTTTAGACGGATGATAAAGAGTCTCCTCCTTTATGAAGTCGGTTAAAAAGCATTTTAGATACCATATACAAATAATCATCTAAATAGGTATTTGAAATAGTAGATACAAATTACGTACCTAACCGACTTCAAAAAAAGGAGGAGGTTCTCAATTCGAGTCTATGTTTTTTTTAGTAGTACTTTCAAATTTTCATGTGCCTAACTAAATAATGTACATATGCACATGTGCACATTACACACAACTGTGTAACTGCAGATTGATTGTGCAACTGGTTACAGATATGTGATATGTGCACAAGTATAGGGCTTTTCAACAGTGTGGATTCTCATATGCGTATTTAAGTTGCCTTTTCCTGCACATTTATATGCATATGTCACAAGAATAAGTCTTTTCACCAATGTGGATCCATATGTCTAGTTAAGCTATTTTTCCATGCACTTTTGAAACTGCATATCTCACAAGAATAAGACTTTTCACCAATATGTTTTTTCATATGCAAAACTAAGCCGATTTTCCGTGCACTTTTATAATTGCATATATCACAACAATATGATTTTTCACCAGTGTGTAAAATTAAGTTGCATTTTAGTGCACTTTTGTAATTGCATATCTCACAAGAATAAGGATTATCAGCAGTATGTATTTTCATATGCAAAACGTAGCTGATTTTCTGTCCACTTTTGTAATCGCATAAGTCACAACAATAGGTTTTTTCACCAGTGTGGATCCTCATGTGCGTAATCAAGTTATCTTTTTGTGCACTTTTATAATTGCATATCTCACAAGAATAAGATTTTTCACCAGTGTGGGTCCTCATGTGCGTGATTAAGTTATCTTTCTGTGCACTTTTATAATTGCATATCTCACAGGAATAATATTTTTCACCAGTGTGGATTTTCATATGCCTAGATAGAGAACATTTACGTACACATTTGCAGTTACATATCTCGCAAGAATATAACTTTTCCTTAGTATATTTCAAGCATGGTTTATCTGAAACGGCTTTCTTATGTTTCTTATTAACACCATGTAACTTGACTACTTGATTGTTTTTCTGTTTGTCCATATCTGCAATCTTAACTTTATGTATTAGTTCGCTCTTCAGTGTCATACCTGATTCTTCAGCTGCCTGCACTGCCAACAGTGGAGAGACTGAAAACAAATCATTCTACTAGTAATCTATACTTATAATAAATCTGTAGAGAGGTCAATTCTGTACATGAAATATATTTCCGAAATAACTATCAGGGGGTGATTAGTGATCGATACTGATGCCAAAAATGCAATCAGTAAAATTTTTGTCTGTCTGTCTGTCTGTCTGTCTGTCTGTCTGTCTGTCTGTCTGTCTGTCTGTCTGTATGTTCTTTATAGAAACAAAAACTACTAGACGGATTTTGACGAAACTTGGTACAATTATTCGTCATACTCCTGGGCAGGTTATAGTATACTTTTCATTACGCTACGATCAATAGGAGCAGAGCAGTGAAGAGAAATGTTGAGAAAACGGGAGAAGTTACTCAATTTTTTAAGTTTCCGTCGCGTGTACAGCCTTAATGGTTAAAGCTACATAGAAATCATGTATGACGGAAATGTTCTCCTTAAAATTATCTATAAAAACACAACAGCATATATATGTCTATCTTTTATGGTTGACTCACAATAGTACGTGTAACTCCCGATAGCTTAGCAGTTCGGAGCTTTCTAATTAAATTTGTCTACTCTTATGTTTCTAACACTCATCACTCAAAATCGGTAAAGAAACACCAAAGTTATACAAGAAATACGCTAAGCCATCGCGCGTGCATACTAATTCATGCTATATGGATTATTTTTGTGTAACGGTTGCCGCGCTCGACGCGACTCACGGGGGGGGGGGGGGGATAAAAAAGAAGTGCAGCCTTAATTAGTAGGGTAGGGCTAGGGTAGGGTAGGGTAGGGGTAGTGTAGGGTAGGGGTAGGGTAGGGTAGGGGTAGGGTAGGGTAGGTTAGGGGTAGGGTAGGGTAGAGTAGGGTAGGGGAGGTACCCCTAGGTAGGGCAGGGGTAGGGTAGGGTAAGGGTAGGGTAGTGGTAGGGTAGGGGTAGTTGAAAGTTTACAACGACTTTCACGCGGACGAAGTCGCGGGCGTCCGCTAGTTACTAATAATTATATACTAGTAATAGTAATACTAATACTCGTTTACTTTATATCAAACCTTTTGAGCTAAGGAATGTGATTTATTTATGCAGTATATATACATATATATATATGAAAATATGAGCAGTAAAATTCGATAAACGAATTACATTTTCTGTGCGCAACCTATTCTGCGCACCTTTCATTTTCTAATTTTTTTTCAAAAAAGAAAATATTTATTAAAATTATCTCCCAATCGAAACCCCAAAAAAACAGATGTCAATAAAAAAAATACTACCACAGAACAGCACAGATTCTACGCCACACGACCACAGACACAGAGTGTGAGACAAAGAACATATATTCACTAGTGTGAGAGTAATGACCACAGATAAATTATGTATTACCTACTGTTATTTTTTGCTGCCTCCGAGTTCTAACCCTTTTGTACCAGATAAAACGAATATTTTTCTAATCGTGAAAAAACCACTGAAACTTGAAACTTTTTTTTTCTGATTGTATAAATGCATGTAGGAACGACTCCGACTCCGGAAGGTGTGGGTTCGAATCCGGTCCCGGGCATGCACCTCCAACTATTAAGTTATCTACATTTTAAGATATGCACACAACTGTCTCACGTATTACTAGTGTTATTGTTAATATCACGTGTCTCAAACGGTGAAGGAAAACATCGTGAGGAAACCTGCATACCAGAGAATTTTCGTTGGCGTTGGGCCAGCGTGGTGGACTATTTACCTAACCCCTCATTTTGAAAGGAGACTCGAGCTCAGCAGTGAGCCGAATATAGGTTGATGATGATGACACATTTTAAATCAAAATTAATTTATTTCATAAAATAATAATAATAAAATGCTTTATTTGGCTGAGTACATACAACTGAGTAAAAAACAAAAATACAAATTAAGTAAAAACATAAAAAGGTACTGCACACCTAAGATAGAGCTATTTCATGCAAAGATATTTCAAATAGTTAAAAATTTATTTCAAAAAAATAGGTGGATTTTCAAGACTGAGGTCCTGGGTTCGATCCCCAGATTAATTCACTGACTAGTGAAGTGTAAAGTTAGGCGCACATTTTATTTAAAGTAACAATATAGTCTAACTAGACTACATTGTCACTTTTTTTATTCTCTAAAAGTTAGCCCTTGACTAGTCTCACCTGATGGTAAGTGATGATGCAGTCTAAGACGGGAGCGGGCTAACTTGTTAGGAGGAGGATGAAAATCATATCCCTTTCGGTACATGGCGGTATGTCTTTGTCGACAGGGTGGTAACAAGCCACGGCCGAAGCTTCCCACCAGCCAGACCTGGACCAATTCAGAAAACCTCATTCGGCCCAGCCGGGAATCGAACCCAGGACCTCCGTCTTGTAAATCCACCGCGCATACCACTGCGCCACGGAGGCCGTTAGTTATTACTTGTTTAATATTAATGCAGTCCAAGTGTTATCTTGTCAATTATTTAACTAATTAATTAATCAACAAAGATATTTATTTTTATATATTTAACTAAATTACACTTTTGTCATTCATTGTTTTGAATAACATCATTCACAGCATTGCATCTCTCTCAAGAGAAAGGCTTTTTATCAGTGTGGGTTCTTCTATGTTTTAGTAAGTTACTTTTACTTGCAGTTTTATAATTGCATGTCTCACAAGAATAGGGCTTTGCACCAGTGTGGGTTCTTTTATGCCTTTCTAAATCGGATTTGTGAGCAGATTTATAATCGCATGTTTCACAAGAAAAAGGCTTTTCACCAGTGTGAGTTCTGTTATGCCTTTCTAAACCTCTTTTCTCTGCAGTTTTATAATTGCACATTGTACAAGAAAAAGGCTTTTCGCCAGTGTGAGTTCTCTTATGTTTTAACAAACTACTTTTCTGTGCAGTTTTATAATCGCATGTCTTACAAGAATAAGGCTTTTCACCAGAATGTATTCTTTTGTGCATAAGTAGGTTACCTCTGTTTGCAGTTCTATAATTACATGTCTCACATGAATAAGGTTTTTCACCAGTGTGGGTCCTTTTGTGTACAAGCAAGTGATTCTTGTATGCAGTTTTATAATTGCACGTCTCACAAGAGTAAGGCTTCACACCAGTGTGGGTGCTTTCGTGTATGACAAAATTACCTTTGTATGCAGTTTTATAATCACATACATCACAAGAGTAAAACTTCGTACCAGTGTGGATTTTTGTATGTTTTGGTAAAGTACTGTTTTCTGCAGTGTGAGTTTTCATGTGTGCATTCACATCTAGTACAGTTCTCTTGGGTTTCTTGTAAATATTACATAGCTGTGGTTCACAGTTTGTTTTAGTTTGACATCTATTCAATGTTTTAGTGTTGCTTTGAGAGACGTGGTTGTCAAATTCGCCTATGTTGGTCTCAAGGATTTGTTTATCTTTCCAGGTCACAGCTTCGTCCTCCGTTACCTGGACTTTGCTATTGTTGTTTGCTGCAAGTCTCGAAGACAGTGGAGCGACTAAAACAGAGAGAATACCTTAGCATTCCATGGATTTGTGTATTAAGTGTTACATAGAAGACTACGTGAACAAAGTGACCTAAAGATGTCATATTTAGTGATTAGTCTTTCACTAAATATTACATCTTTAGGTCACTTAGATTAAGTTATTGGACATTATCTTAGTATAATATTAAAATATTATAAGTTTAGGTTAAAGTTAAATGTTTAATTAGTCACATAAGTAGGATAGATCGTAATTTTATGAAGTATCAAATTGCTACTTTACAACAGAGAAAAAAAGAAAAAAGTGCAGGTGTCAGGTCTATCTCGTGGTAGAGAGATAAACTCCGAGTAGAGTCCAGGACTTGTCACTACTGGATGTAGGGTTAAGGAATTCCTTGACAATTGATTAACACTCCCCTCCTCCTCTCGTGTTGTTCTCCCTGCCTAGACACATTTAACTTTTTTATATTTAATAGAGAGGTTGGACTCGTCACCGAGGGGTGGTGGTTCGATCCCCGCCCCGTTGGTTTATTGTAGTACCCACTCCTAACACAGTCTTTCCTGACTAGTTGGAGGGGAATGGGAATATTGGTCATATTATATTTAAAATATATTAATAAAAATAAAAAATCATAGCAAAAAGAAAGAATCACAAACAAGCTCATTTGTCTCACCTAAAGCCTGAGCACAGTCTGTAGCCGAGTCATCATTCAGCCTCTGACTTCCTGTTCTGTGAAAAACGTTTAAACAAATAATATCTAAATTCATATATACAATGTCGAGTTGTGTGTTCAGGTAGTGTAAAAACTATACATACATATATATATAATGTAATTAAAGACAAAAGCTCAGTGTTGTAGCCTAATATTTGGATCACTTTTTGAGGTCATTTTGTAGGGACGTAACCGATCTATAGTATAAAATTATCATTGATAGCGGGTGAAACCGCGCGGCGTCAGCTAGTCAGCTATAAGCAAATTGCTTGAGAGACATTCCACTGAAGGTCATGCTGGCTAATTTACTTTTGTTATTATTTTTTTGTTATCTTCTATTATTATATTGTTTATAGCTTAGCATAGCTTCTATCGCGGGCTTTGAGCATGGCGACCGAATCAAGAAATTCTGTAACAAAATAATGATGTGATGCAGCACAGTGTATACTGACCTGTTCTGCAGCACAAGTGAGTCACAGCTGCGGCTCACAGCTGCACGAGGCTCGCACACTTGTGATGCAGTGTTGTCACCAGCATCCTGTTAAATAAAATAGTAGACAGTCAGGGTGATGATATATTGTAGCAGTAAATTCAGAAGGGCTATGAAATATTGAGGATTTCATCATCATCATTCAACTCACTGCTCAGCACGAGTCTCCTCTCAGAATTATGAGGGCTTAGGCTTATAGTCCACATGGCCCCAATGCTGATCAGCAGACTGAGAAAACTTATGTATCTTTGTTACGTCACAAGGTTTTGTTTTTTAAAGTTTGAGATATGTGATATATAATTTATTAAAAAGGACATAATTGATAAGTTGGAAGTGCATGCCCTGGATTCAAATCCAACCCAAAGTCATATTCAATATTACATCTCCTTTCTTACCATGGAGGTTTTCTTACTACCAAGTAATTCTCAGTAATAGCTCAAGGGTTTTTAAGTTAGCATGTTATCCCCATGCATCAGACAACATATTAAGCCTTTATTTTAATTCCTTTATCCAAAGGTATTTTTGGAAGAAATTAGTCTAATAAGAGGGCCATTTCTGTATATTTTATTGCTTTGTTTATTCTTACACACCTATATGTAATTTTGCAATAAAGAACAAATAAATAAAAAAAGTGTGTGTGAGCTCCGACGAACAAATGGAGTTAATCTTTCAGATTGACTGTCTTAATAGGTGTATGTTGTACCATGTATGTGTCTTAATACCAACTTCTGAAAAGTGAAAGGTGCGCAACCGAGGAGCAGCAGGCCTCGGCGTGCGCGCCCGCAAACAGCGCACGCTGTTGGCGGCAGCTTATGGTGAAAGGTGCACAGAATAGGTTGCACACAAAAATGTAACACTGTTATTCGTTCTTCAAATTTTAGTGCCCATATTCTTTTCATACTGGGGGCTGAGGACCGTGATAGCCCAGTGGATATGACCTCTGCCTCCGATTCCGGAGGGTGTGGGTTCGAATCCGGTCCGGGGCATGCACCTCCAACTTTTCAGTTGTGTGCATTTTAAGAAATTAAATATCACGTGTCTCAATCGGTGAAGGAAAACATCGTGAGGAAACCTGCATACCAGAGAATTATCTTAATTCTCTGCGTGTGTGAAGTCTGCCAATCCGCATTGGGCCAGCGTGGTGAACTATTGGCCTAACCCCTCTCATTCTGAGAGGAGACTCGAGCTCAGCAGTGAGCCGAATATGAGTTGATGAGGACTGGGGGCTATATATGAAAAATCCATTTTTAAGGAGTAAACTCCAAAAAACATATAAACAAGCCACAACAAGCCATGTCCATCAACAGAAATGTGATAAATATAGGCCACATACCTCCACAGAGAAGTGGGTTAGTCTCACCTGGAGATGCAAGATCATATGTTCATTGTATGCATCTTCTTGCAGAAAGTCTTCATAACAAACAGTGCATCCGAAGATGATATTCTCACGCTTTATGGGTCTCTGTGTATCGGTCGAATGTTCTATGACTGCATACTTATGATAATCTGCACTACTAGCGTCATCTAGTGGTTTCACTTCCGACTTCATGCTCAAGTCAGACTTACAGTCATTATTGGAATTGTCTATGTAATTGTCATTTTCCGATTTCAAGTTATCGGCACTCAACATGATGTCAATATATTCATTTTTCACCACAACTGTTGCAACATCTCCCACAACAGATACCTCTGCTGCTGTATTTTCCTCTTTGCCAGTGCGATGTATGGTTAGGTCACACTGGTCAGCGCCTGATGTTGTCTGTGTAAAATCACACTTCAGATGTTTTTTACTGTGGTTCATCATTGCTGTATGCTTAGTGGTCTGAAAAAACAAGGTCAATATTTATATCAAAGTAGGATGTAAGTCTTGTCATCACCATCATCAACAATCCATATTCGGCTCACTGTTGAGCACGAGTCTCTACTCAGGATGAGACGGGTTAGGGTAATAGTCCACCACGCCTGGCCCAATGCGGATTAGCAGACTTCACACACGTAGAGAATTAAGAACATTCTCAGGTATGCAGGTTTCCTCACGATGTTTTCCTTCACAAGGTGAGACACATATTTAATTTCTTAAAATGCACACAACTGAAAAGTTGGAGGTGCATGCCCCGGACCAGATTCAAACCCATATCATCCAGAATCGGAGGCAGCGGTCATATCCACTGAGCCCCTTCAACATGATTTTACAGGAGGAAACTGTAAGTTTTCATTTTTAAATAAAAATGAAAATAATGACTAAAGGTTACGTACACGGTTATATAATAATGGCCTACATTTCATAGTCGAAAGTTATTAGTTTCATAACTTTTCACAGACAATTATCACAGGCTTATATCACAACATATAATGATATAATAAATAAACTCACTTTTATTTACAGGAAAACCAAAACAAAAATATATAATGACGTAGCCCTTTTTTGACAAGAGATCACAGAATATTAAATAATAATTACTACTTCAAGAGATGAAGAGAATACAGTCACAAAATATACATTCTACTCTATGGACCTATGGTTACAAACGTCAAATGCAGTCGAATGAAAACGTATGATTGACATTGACAAACAAAAATATAATAAAAATAAATATTTTCATTCGTCTGTGATTTTATTTTTAGCTGTTTGTGATTTGTAGGGAACGCGTAAGTAAAATCCAGAATAAAAAGCAAATTAAAGTTAAAATTAGAATTAGAACATACGTACACAAAATGCAGTGTTGTGTGCCTTTCTGCGAGAATACTTCCGACACTGTTTCACCATCTGATGGAAAAGGAATTACTTTCCACGAGTGAGTATTAACAAAATGGTCCCAATATAATCACTACAGTACGGCTATTAACGACGTTTTGTTTATCTCGAATTCGAAATTCACCGCTATCTTTCTCATTCTATAGTATCGTGTTAAACAGAGAGACATAGAGGTGAATTGGAAACTCACCTCTATCTATGTCTTGCGAGATACAAATATCGTATGCGTTACAGAATAGCCTAGCAGCTATGTTAGTCAAAACGTCCTTTGCAATCCTGACGATGACATAACTCCATCCAATGCTTGAAGCAAGCTCGCAACAACAGCGTCTTCGCCGACGGAGACATTAGTGTACATAGACATAGTGCAGAGGAATTAGTCGAAAGTCCTGGGTTCGATCCCTGGCTGGGACTTTTGAGGTTTTCTTAATGGCACCAAGTCTGGCTTCAGCCGTGGCTAGTTACCACCCTACTACTGCCAAGTTCACACAACTTCACACCTGCTCAGTCCTACCCCCCCGTCGCCCGCATATCATGCGAGTGTCATCAAGAAACTTGCCAAGTTATAGCTCGGAGGATACAAGATAGTGTTGTTGCAGCTGTACCTATAACATGAATGGGAACTTCCAGGTTTCCCCGTGAAGCATGTCTCCGAGCTGCTTGGCTCAGAGCCCTCGGCATGCAAGACTCTCACCACCCAGACCCAGCTGTGGTCTGCTCACTGCATTTTTTAGATGACGACTTCCATGATACAGAAGATTGTGTAAGGCAGATCCGTTCTGATGCTATTCCTTCAGCTGTGCAAGTGAGTTTCTCATGTTTGTATTTATATATTTTTTTTATTGTTTACTAGTTAGCCCTTGACTACAATCTCACCTGATGATAAGTGATGATGCAGTGTAAGATGGAAGCGGGCTAACTTGTTAGGAGTAGAATGAAAATACACCTGGGATGATGGGGATGATGACAGTTTTTTAAATTGTATATAAATTATGAGTATGCTAATAGGAAAGCAATTTTGTAAAAGTAACAGGGTATCTGTGATTGTTACTTCCGGAGCTACAGATCCCTGTATCCGCGGCATCGCCACATTAGTTTTTCAGGGACACCCAATACAAAATGGTACGAATTAATGACATCATTGGTCATTAGATTTGTATGGGCGTTCAAACAAAATAACTAATATCTTTGTTATTTGTGCGTTTATGTTATAGTTCATGTATTAAAAAATGTCACATTTAATGTAAAGAAGCTAAAACTGTGTGAATTTCCATCTAATTATGATAAAAAATTTTAATAGATTTTGTAATTCTATAATCTTGTTTATTTTGCAAAGTCCACTGTGCAGCAAATTTCTATAGACTTAACTTATTTTAGATTAGTAATGTGTAAAAGTACTAGATTGGCTATGCACAGGGGAGTGTTATTGCCTTGAGAAATTATTGGGCCAGCATGGACTATTGGCATAACCCCTCTCATTCTGAGAGGAGACTCGAGCTCAGCAGCGAGCCAAATATGGGTTGATAATGATGATGATGATTTACAGCTGTGCGTGATATGCCTTGACACTGACAGCAAGCTGGTTCCAATGAGTAGACACAAGTTGGAGGAGACATATCCACTGTTAACCGGACTGCCTGTAAGTGAATATCTTACCTTACCTTATAGAATATCTTAGCTGATAGACATCCACTGCTGGACATAGGCCTCTTGCATGGACCTCCTCCACAACAGTCTCGAGCCATCACCATCCAGCGGCTCCCTGCAACCCGCTTGATATCCTCGGTCCACTTAGTGATCGACCAACACTGTGCTTTCCGGTGCCCTGCCCATTGCCACTTCAGCTTCGCGACTCACTGAAATATGTCAGTGACTGGTTTGTCTGCAAATCTCCTCATTCCTGATTCGACCACGCAGAGAAAATCCTAGCATTGCTCGCTATATCGCCCGCTGAGTAACTGAGCCTTCTAATAAGGCCCATAGCAGCGACCAAGATCCGTAGGTCATCACTGACAACACGCACTGTTCGAATACTTTAGTCTTCAAGCACTGAGGAATTTCGGACGGAAAGATATCGCGGAGTTTCCCGAACGTTGCCCGGATTTTGCGATTGATGAACGAGCTGGATTCGGCGATTCATTCTTTCTCGAAATTGTAACTACCTAACTGGACTGTGTGTCCTAGGTATATATATTTGTCTACGTTTCGAGCACATAGTCCTCAACAATAACTGGGTGGAGCGGTACATGAGCATTAGTCATGATCTTCGTCTTGCTCTTGTTAATTTTTAGGCCCATTGAGAAACTCTGCTGAGGTCGTTGAGCATGGTATTAAGGTCATCCAGAGTCTCTAAATCTGTAAGTGAATATTTAATATGTATAAGTTACATACCTCCTCAAGTAGTCTTCCCCACATAGCTACGGTTGCCAACAGTACTATAAAATATAGTATTGTACTATATCTCGCTAACTATGGGCCTCATAAGAAGGCTCAGAGTCACACAGCGGGCGATGGAACGTGCTATGTTAGGAGTATCTTTGCGTGATCGAATCAGAAATGAGGAGATCCGCAGAAGAACCAAAGTCACCGACATAGCTCAACGAATTGCGAAGCTGAAGTGGCAATGGGCGGGGCACATAGTTCGTAGAGCCGATGGACGTTGGGGTCCCAAAGTGCTGGAATGGCGACCCCGCACTAGTAAGCGCAGTGTTGACCGACCCACCAGGTGGACTGACGACATCAAGCGAGTCGCAGGGATTCGCTGGATGCAGGTAACTCAGTATCGTGATGTTTGGAAGTGCCTACAAAAGGCCTATGTCCTGCAGTGGACGTCCATCGGCTGATATGATGATGATGATGATGTCTATATCTCAGGTCTGCATACTACGACCACGACGACTAATGGTGAATGATGATGATGATGATGATGACGATGATGATGATGATGATGATGATGATGATGACCCTTTGTTTCAGTCTTTTAACACAGACACTCTGCGACAAACAGTGTGTGTGCTGTGTGCTCAGAGACTAACTAACTTCAGCAGATTGAGAGACTTGAGCTTGAGAGCACATTCACTGCTGATGGACTTGCTACAGAAACATCAACTGGTGAGATATAAATACTAAAATTTGTTCAAATTACCCCTATCTACCCTATCCTAGCCCTTCCATACTAATGCTCCATACAAAATTTACAAACTTCCACTTCCCATTTCAGGGAAGTGGGGGGCTGGAAAAAAAGTAGCCTATGTCACTCACTCCTTTTATTTAAAAAAAAAAACTTAAACAATCACGTCAATTCGGCCGTTTTGCCGCGAAAGATGGACAAACAAACATACAGACACACACACACTTTCACAATTATCATACCCCTACCATACCCCTGCCCTAACCCTACCCTACCCCTACCTAAAATAATAAAATGAAGCACGGTTTTTTCAGTCACAAATAGTTTGCATACCAATTTTTAACATGCCTCCTTGAAAATTGTGAAAATGCCCCATACTAACTCCCCGTTTTAGCGGAATGGGGAGTTAGTATAGAAAGTAGTAGAAAGACACAGTAACACAAAATATAACTTGGTCACCCTAGGGATTTTTGGAAAACTATTCATATTAGTTTTAGATAATTAGGTGGAGTATCTACCATTTGCGTTTTATCCATTATTACGGGACACCCTGTATATAAAAAATTAATCCATATATACCTTGGTTACGCCAACACGCGTGAACGGTTGGACCAAATTCACTATTTTTTTTTTAAAGTGTTTGTTATTGTCAGGAGAAGGTTTTTATGACAGAAAAAAAATAAAAAATTAAGGGGTTGGAGTAGTTGAAAGTTATCATCGAGTTTCTCTACTTACAATGAATCATCTTATTAATAAAAAAAAAATTAAAAGCAATGAATTTGTTTCAGATTACAATACAACATATAAAAATGTTCAGCCATACAATAAATCGACTAAAAAGTGATTTGGTGTCGACAACACGAGAATCTGATCATTGTGATTTGTACATATATCACTCTGATGAAAACCAAAAACCAGAACTAGAGGACATCAATGTTGCTACAGTTATAAATGAAGTTTCTTGGGACCCCATAGATGTAAAAGTCAAAATTGAGAACTACAACCAAATAGATGATTTAAATGATGAAAATTTTCCATCTAGTGAAGATTATTTGGATTCATATTCAGAAATGAAGACACAGAATGTAAAATGTGAGAATGCGGTATTAAAATGCAAACATTGTATGGAGGAGTTTGTAGAAGAGAATGCATATTACGAACATTTGAGCTTGCATATGCAGGTGAGTGTATTCATCTTAGTGTAGTTGGTAGTGATGTCTTCAACAGAGGTTCGATTCCAATCTCAGGTGTGAGAATGTGTTACAAGTTTAGTTGTTTGTTAGGCAGCGTAGTCACCGTCACGCTGCCAGTCGGTAGTGGTAGTGTTGTCTTCAACAGAGACGCCCAGGATTCGATCCCAGCTGAGGTATGAGAATGTGGTATTCAAATGTGGGCATTGTATGGAGGAGTTTGTACAAGAGTGTGTACTGTGTATTATGAACATTTGAGCTTGCATATGCATGCTAGTGTATTCCTCTTAGTGTAGATGGTAGTGGTATCTTCAACAAAGACGTCCTGGATTCGATTCTCAGGTGGATATGTGATATTTAACTACTTAAAATGCACATAACTGAAAAGTTAGAGGTGCATGCCCCGGACCGGATTCGAACCCACAGCCTCCGGAATGGGAGGCAGAGGTCATACTGTGATATCATACTAAATATAAATTTGAAATCCAAGACAATTTGCCGCAAAATAGCAAATTACATATTCTAATGTAGTAATGTATTTTATATTATAACACATTAGCTCGTAAAGTATCGCTTATTTCACGAATTTCAATAATGTGCTGTAATGTAATATAAAACCTCTAACATGCGACTAAAAACGGAAGGTACTTTTTTGAACCTTAGCAAAAAGTTTTTATGTCAGAAAAGTGCTCAACATTTTATGAATAAAATTGACTTTGTGAGATAAAATATAATAAATAATTCATTTAAATATATATATATATCTCTTCTTGGTCGCATTCTTCATTGCTGAAGGTCGTGTCCGCACTGCAGTCCCTTCGATGCGTTGTTAACTATTCCCCTCCACACAGTCCGGTCCTCGGCTTTTTTAATGGCTGTTGTTACAGGGAGTCCAGTGAGTGACTTAACCTGGTCAGACCAGCGGGTAGGTGATCGGCCGCGTGGTCGTTTCCCTTGCACCTTGCCCACCACTATTATTTTATCCAGGTTATCGGGAAGGCGACGGGCTATATGGCCAAAGTAACTCAAGATCCTCTGATAACATACAGTTGAAAGTCTAGTGGAAATGCGAAGCTGTTTCAGTATCGACATGTTTGTTCTTCTAGCGGTCCACGGTATACGAAGCATCCGTCTCCAACACCACATCTCAAAGGCATCTATCTTCTTTCTGTCTGTGGCCCTTATCGTCCATGCTTCGG